>NC_052513.1:38699090-38859090 GCF_014356525.2 Nilaparvata lugens | reverse complement strand
TATATCTGTAAAAATTTCAAGAGCTCCGCCCCATCAATGCAAAGTTCGATTTTAGATTCCCAATTATCAGGCTTCAGATACAATTTAAGCAAAAAAAAATCAAGTGGAGTAGATTGAGCATGAAAATTTCTACAATTAATGTTCAGTAACATTTTCACCTAAAATTGAAAATAAACTTTAAATTCGAGAAAATATGATTATTCAATTGCAAATTATTGTTGATTCTATTAAATCATTCACTATGAAGAGATAGCAGACCTCATGTGTGTCTCCAGCGTTATTGCCCTGTCACCAGCTGACTCAAATCTTTGAATAGTAGCTTTGAGATGCGCGGGAAAACTAGCGTCAGGTGATCAATTTTCATAACGGCAAGGAAAGTTTTGAGTGCGCCACACCAGATTTTCCTCTACTATCACGTATTAAACTATTTTATCATAATTAAGAATCATCCTGTAAATAGATTTTTCGATATTTTTGAAAAACGTCTATCACTAGAAACTTGTCAGTCAAAATCTGAATGTGAGGATATGGTTGGAAAGGGGAAGAAATTTGCAAGAAGATTTTAATGATAAAAGTATTGTTTGACGTTTTAGAACTTTTTATGAGCGTTCAAATTGTTTGAAATTTAGCTTTGAACTAGACGAATCAAGTTTATTAACTTTTAGCGCTCATGAAACGTTCAAACAAAGGAACAAATTATTGAGAGAGAGAGAGAGAGAGAGAGAGAGAGAGAGAGAGAGAGAGAGAGAGAGAGAGAGAGAGAGAGAGAGAGAGAGAGAGAGAGAGAGAGAGAGAGAGAGAGAGAGAGAGAGAGAGAGAGAGAGAGAGAGAGAGAGAGAGAGAGAGAGAGAGAGAGAGAGAGAGAGAGAGAGAGAGAGAGAGAGAGAGAGAGAGAGAGAGAGAGAGAGAGAGAGAGAGAGAGAGAGAGAGAGAGAGAGAGAGAGAGAGAGAGAGAGAGAGAGAGAGAGAGAGAGAGAGAGAGAGAGAGAGAGAGAGAGAGAGAGAGAGAGAGAGAGAGAGAGAGAGAGAGAGAGAGAGAGAGAGAGAGAGAGAGAGAGAGAGAGAGAGAGAGAGAGAGAGAGAGAGAGAGAGAGAGAGAGAGAGAGAGAGAGAGAGAGAGAGAGAGAGAGAGAGAGAGAGAGAGAGAGAGAGAGAGAGAGAGAGAGAGAGAGAGAGAGAGAGAGAGAGAGAGAGAGAGAGAGAGAGAGAGAGAGAGAGAGAGAGAGAGAGAGAGAGAGAGAGAGAGAGAGAGAGAGAGAGAGAGAGAGAGAGAGAGAGAGAGAGAGAGAGAGAGAGAGAGAGAGAGAGAGAGAGAGAGAGAGAGAGAGAGAGAGAGAGAGAGAGAGAGAGAGAGAGAGAGAGAGAGAGAGAGAGAGAGAGAGAGAGAGAGAGAGAGAGAGAGAGAGAGAGAGAGAGAGAGAGAGAGAGAGAGAGAGAGAGAGAGAGAGAGAGAGAGAGAGAGAGAGAGAGAGAGAGAGAGAGAGAGAGAGAGAGAGAGAGAGAGAGAGAGAGAGAGAGAGAGAGAGAGAGAGAGAGAGAGAGAGAGAGAGAGAGAGAGAGAGAGAGAGAGAGAGAGAGAGAGAGAGAGAGAGAGAGAGAGAGAGAGAGAGAGAGAGAGAGAGAGAGAGAGAGAGAGAGAGAGAGAGAGAGAGAGAGAGAGAGAGAGAGAGAGAGAGAGAGAGAGAGAGAGAGAGAGAGAGAGAGAGAGAGAGAGAGAGAGAGAGAGAGAGAGAGAGAGAGAGAGAGAGAGAGAGAGAGAGAGAGAGAGAGAGAGAGAGAGAGAGAGAGAGAGAGAGAGAGAGAGAGAGAGAGAGAGAGAGAGAGAGAGAGAGAGAGAGAGAGAGAGAGAGAGAGAGAGAGAGAGAGAGAGAGAGAGAGAGAGAGAGAGAGAGAGAGAGAGAGAGAGAGAGAGAGAGAGAGAGGAAGACAAGGTACTCATCCTGTTAAGGAGTGTAAAAGGCGTGTAATTGGTTTTCATTTCAGAGAAAGAAAGAGTTAGTAGGAGGCAGAGATGTTTTAAGGGGGCGAGAGGGATATAAAGACTGAGAGGGTGATTGATTGATCGATTGAATACTTTATTCATGTAGATTACAATATAAACTGGCTCATACACTATTATTATTATACAATAGCTTGCAATACAACGAAGTTTTAGATAAATTCACTATAAACTAAGAAATTGTAATATTATAGATTTTTACTACTGTATTTAAAATTGAAGGGGATATGTCGGAATCAACATAGCTGGATGTTTAATAGCATAAAAAGAGAAATGTGTGAGAATGATGGAATTCAATAGTCATGCCTGAACCAGTGAGTATAGGATTCAATGGATAACAGTCCAGGTATCTGGATCTTTGCCTATTGGCGAAAGGTCACTAGACCATAATAATAAACGGTCAAAAACATCCAACATTTTGAAAATATATCTTTCCATAAGCAACAGATGCTCTTTTGTATCTTCTAGAAGACAACCTGTAGCATCCGAAAAGATACACAAGGAGCTTCTTGGAAATGTATCTTTTCATAAGCAACAGATGCCAAAATCAAACGATTGTCAGCTGACAATCGTTCACCATGCTCTCTCCATTGTTGGTGATACGTTGCAACTCTCTCATCCATGGAAAAACTCTGTGTGTAGGGAGCTTCCTCCATCTAGGAATCTAGGTACTCTTGTGCCTGATGTTTTTGGAAAAGTACGATTATTACCCCCGAACCATACCTTGCCTATATGCCGTTTCAAAGTCATGGAGACAAAGCTACGGTATATTCTATACTCTCTGCTCAACTTGACTGACTGAAGCAAGTTGAAGGTCACAGGGATGTGTATAGTGGTGAGAGAATGAGAGAAAGATAGAGTTGAAAGAGAATGTGAGAAAGAGCGAGAGTTAAAGGTCACAGGGATGTGTAGTATAGAGAGAAAGAGAGATAGTGAAGAAAAATATATAGTGTGAGAGAGAGAGAGAGAGAGAGTTGAAAGAGAAAGTGAGAACGTGCGAGAGTTGAAGGTCACAGGGATGTGTAGTTTACAGAGAATGAGAGAAAGAGAGATAGTGAAGAAAAAGATATAGTGGGAAAGAGGGAGAGTTGAAAGAGAAAGTGAGAACGAGCGAGAGTTGGAGGTCACAGGGATGTGTAGTTTAGAGAGAATGAGAGAAAGAGAGATAGTGAAGGAAAAGATATAGTGAGAAAGAGAGAGAGTTGAAAGAGAAAGTGAGAAAGAGTGAGAGTTGAAGGTCACAGGGATGTGTAGTGGAGAGAGAATGAGAGAAAGAGAGAGAGAGAGAGAGAGAGAGTGAAGAAAAAGGAAAGTTAAAAAGAGAGAGTTGAAAGAGAAAGTGAGAAAGACCGAGAGTTGAATGTCACAGGGATGTATAGTGGAGAGAGAAAAAGAGAAAGAGTGATAGTGAAGAAAAAGATATAGTGGGAAAGAGAGAGAGTTGAAAGAGAAAGTGAGAACGAGCGAGAGTTGGAGGTCACAGGGATGTGTAGTTTGGAGAGAGAATGAGAGAAAGAGAGAGATAGTGAAGGAAAAGAGAAAGTGAGAAAGAGAGAGAGTTGAAAGAGAAAGTGAGAAAGAACGACAGTTAAAGGTCATAGGGATGTGTAGTGGAGAGAGAATGAGAGAAAGAGAGCGATAGTGATTAAAAAGATATAGTGGGAAAGAGAGAGAGTTGAAAGAGAAAGTGAGAACGAGCGAGAGTTGGAGGTCACAGAGATGTGGAGTGGAGTAAGAATGAGAGAAAGAGTGATAGAGGGGGAGTAAGAGTGAAAGTTAGGTAAAGAGTGACCAATGATGGAGAAGATCTATCCAGTTATTTCTGGATCAGACTGGATCAAACATGTTTCAGGCCATAATATATTCAAGTACCTGCAAAAATATATTTCTTAACTTTATTAGTGTCTCAGCAGCGTTCGAGATAACAACGATATCAGCTGTTCATCGTCAACTGCAACTAATTAGGTAAGTACATTCTATTATTATCAACATCATTATTTTTTTATAATTGATGTAGTCATCATATGATTGTATACACTATAACAGTACATGATAATATTATTTATTCTGAACAATGAATGGAGTGAGAGAAGAACAGAGCAAGCTCAGCAAGCTGTAACATTAAATTGTTTGAACAGTGGTATCCATCATTTGTAATAAATGATTGGTGACCTGTTTGGTAAGAGTAATAAAAGGGGGCGATCCACCAGTTCCCAGACGGGAACACTGTAATATTGTTGTTGCGTAGCATTTGATGGTAGAGCAAAAGCAGTTGGTTTTTTTTATATTATCAACTAGATGTTCTATGGAATTTGAAAGGAAAACATTTATATTAGGAGTCAGATTTATTTTATTGAAATGAAGAGATTAATGTGAGATTTAAATGTGAATTTTAACATATTTTGGTTTTATAAAATTAGTTATGCTACAACTATTCTAATACAGAACAATTAAGGAGGGTTATGGAATTTTGAGCATTTAATCAATTTTAAAAATTTAAAATAAACTTTGTTGCCAATGATTTTACAAAACGTTAGACAGAAATGTGTTGGACAGATTATTGTGTTTTTTATTTAAACAAGTTATATGACAGTTTAAAAAGCATTATTCATTTTTAATTAATTTGGAATTTATAAAATCAAAACAATATTGAAAAATAAATTGAATGTGGAACGATACCGTTATACTGTTGATTTCCATCCTAACTTGCCATGGTCTGAATGGAGAACCAGGGGATGTCCATCCACGGGTCAGCTCGGTCTGTCTCAGGAGGTAGGCGATCAAAAAGTGTGTGAAATTATACAGAAAGAAAAGTGGAAAGCTTTTTCCACTAGCTGGCTGGAGGGGAGACTAGAATGCTAGCCCCACTTCTACCTCTCCTCAGCGTTTTTACTCTGTCAGCCAAAACTGTCTGATCAGCTTTTAGTTTTTAAAGTTGGAAAAAATTATTTCTCTTCTTAAAGAAGGAACTGATGTTTGGGGGTATGTCAAACCTTGTGGTTCATGACAAAGCTAATAAATTATTCCCACCAATACAAGGAAAACCGAGCATTTTGTATTATAAGCTTCCCTAATTATAAAGCCCGGTCCAGACGCTCACGTTTACTATAGTATTATATTATTTACCATAAGTTACTATAAGTCTTCCTCTCAAGCAAAAGACGGTTCAAGCAAGAGAAGGATGTAAAATTGCGTCCACATGCATCCATCTTTTGTCGGTCCGTTTTCCTATTTTTTGTACTCACAAGCTCAGTTATCCCATACAGGGTGTTCTGAAAAAAGGAGCCCATAAGGCTAGCTTCACACGCTTTCGGTTTCATTCGATTCGGTTCGTTTTCGGTTTGGTTCGGCTCGTTACCGAAAACGAATGAGGCTCTCATACATGTCAGGTTTTAATTCGTACGGTTCTAATTAGGTATTTTCTTCTCAAACACAGCTGTGTTTGGATTTTCACAGTTCATGCTGGTATATTTAAATATAACAGCAGGTGTTAAATTGTTAGATGTTAATTCTTGAACAACAAAATTTTAAAGTTAATTGAAAATAGTGAATTATTTTAATAGTTTCTTTTTGATTATTGTAAAATCTGACAAAACATCTTTGGAACGGTTTCACTTGTTATTTGTTCCGCTACTACGTAGACATCATGTCGTCATCATGTCTGTCTGTCTGCGCGCTGTGTCCTTTGTGCGTCTGCGCAGGCCAGTGACGTCTCAGTCGCGGGTTTTTGCCACTGCTCAATCAGCTGGTTTTCTATACTTCTTTTCGTATTTTTTCGTCGGATTTTTTGCTGTTGTAATTTTAATATTTGTGCTATTCGATTTTTTAGAATTTAATCTTGTCTTTTGGCATCTTACCTTTTAGATATTTGCCACTTTTTCAACATACGTTTCCAAACGTTTCACGTACGTGGCTAAATTTCTGCCTTCTCGTTTTTGTTGCTAGCGTTTTTAGTTTTTCCTGTTTATTCTTTTCATGGAGGTCGGCGAGTGTGCGTACCTTGCGCTCGGTCTAAACCTTTCATCTGAATTCATCGGAATTGCAAAACCTTTTTAAAGTGTGAATTATTCTTCAAATTAATTCGTTTGTTCTATTCTTCATTGTGACTCAATTATTCATCGATTGCTTCGCATATTTGCTTTGATAGACTTTGTTAAGTTCACGACCTCGTGTGGGTGTTCATCGCTATTTATTTAATCTACAGAACCTTTTTAAAGTGTGAATTATTCTTCAGATTAATTCGTTTGTTCCATTCTTCAGTGTGATTCAATTATTCATCGAGTTCTTCACTCAATTACCCTGGTAAAATTGGATAAACTTTGTCTAAAAATTGCAACCTCATGTAAGCTTCAGTTGCCATTTTTCTACAATTGGCTTTACCTCGTGAACCTCAAACTTTCAAGTGCATCATCTCTACTGTTTGGAAATCAATCCAAAAATTCCACAATTTGAAGATCGGATTATTCGTCTGGAATTCTACTCGCTCCAGCCTACTTTTCCATTGGGGGATTCGCCTGCTGTAGTGGACGTTTTCATGCTTGTCATAGCATGGCCAGATCACTTCATCGCTTGCTGATGTCCTGTTCCTGTTGGTATTGCGGAGTCGTTGCCTGTCTGCCTGGCCACATCTCCTCTTCAAAATTTTATTCAGGTTATGTAAATCGTTCCTTTCAATTTTCATTTACATATGCATCATTATTATTTGATTAATGTCTATCTTGACATGCAATTCACTAAGGCCATCGACGCCTATTTATTCATTGGATTTGACAGTTACCCTTGACTTCACAAGTGATTTTTTTGAGGCCACTGACGCCTACTTATTATTTGATTAATGTCTATCTTGACATGCAATTCACTAAGGCCATCGACGCCTATTTATTCATTGGATTTGACAGTTACCCTTGACTTCACAAGTGATTTTTTTGAGGCCACTGACGCCTACTTATTATTTGATTAATGGCCATCTTGACATGCAATTCACTAAGGCCATCGACGCCTATTTATTCATTGGATTTGACAGTTACCCTTGACTTCACAAGTGATTTTCTGAGGCCACTGACGCCTACTTATTATTTGATTAATGTCTATCTTGACATGCAATTCACTAAGGCCATCGACGCCTATTTATTCATTGGATTTGACAGTTACCCTTGACTTCACAAGTGATTTTTTTTGAGGCCACTGACGCCTACTTATTATTTGATTAATGTCTATCTTGACATGCAATTCACTAAGGCCATCGACGCCTATTTATTCATTGGATTTGACAGTTACCCTGACTTCACAAGTGATTTTCTGAGGCCACTGACGCCTACTTATTATTGATTAATGTCTATCTTGACATGCAATTCACTAAGGCCATCGACGCCTATTTATTCATTGGATTTGACAGTTACCCTTGACTTCACAAGTGATTTTTTTGAGGCCACTGACGCCTACTTATTATTTGATTAATGTCTATCTTGACATGCAATTCACTAAGGCCATCGACGCCTATTTATTCATGGATTTGACAGTTACCCTTGACTTCACAAGTGATTTTTTTTGAGGCCACTGACGCCTACTTATATTTGATTAATGTCTATCTTGACATGCAATTCACTAAGGCCATCGACGCCTATTTATTCATTGGATTGATAGTTACCCTTGACTTCACAAGTGATTTTTTTGAGGCCACTGACGCCTACTTATTATTTGATTAATGTCTATCTTGACATGCAATTCACTAAGGCCATCGACGCCTATTATTCATTGGATTTGACAGTTACCCTTGACTTCACAAGTGATTTTTTTGAGGCCACTGACGCCTACTTATTATTTGATTAATGTCTATCTTGACATGCAATTCACTAAGGCCATCGACGCCTATTTATTCATGGATTTGACAGTTACCCTTGACTTCACAAGTGATTTTTTTTGAGGCCACTGACGCCTACTTATATTTGATTAATGTCTATCTTGACATGCAATTCACTAAGGCCATCGACGCCTATTTATTCATTGGATTGATAGTTACCCTTGACTTCACAAGTGATTTTTTTGAGGCCACTGACGCCTACTTATTATTTGATTAATGTCTATCTTGACATGCAATTCACTAAGGCCATCGACGCCTATTTATTCATTGGATTTGACAGTTACCCTTGACTTCACAAGTGATTTTTTTGAGGCCACTGACGCCTACTTATTATTTGATTAATGTCTATCTTGACATGCAATTCACTAAGGCCACCGACGCCTATTAATTCATTGTATTTAACAGTTACCCTTGACTTCACAAGTGATTTTCTGAGGCCACTGACGCCTATATAATTGTATTCAATTGTAGCAATTATTCTTTGTATTTAACAGCTACCCTTGGCTTCACAAGTGATTTTTATGAGGCCACTGACGCCTATATATATTGTATTCAATAGTAGCAACTATTAATTCTCTGGATTTGACAGCTACCCTTGGCTTTACAAGTGATTTTCTGAGGCCATTGTCGCCTATTACTCGTTCTAATTGATGTCCGTCTTGACATTCAATTCTTTGAAGGCCCATGCCACATATTTTTTATGTATGTTATTTGCTGAGCATTTTTTACAGCTTATTGTCATTTTTTAATCATTATTATTGTACCTTAGTAATAACTTTCATTATTGCACTCAATTTATATTGATTTCAGGTATCATTATTAATACCTTTGCATTTATTGCAATATCATTAATACCAATATCATTAATAATTTAATATCATTAATAAATTTGCAGTTATTGCCATACTTCAATGGTCATTAATGACATTGACCTAATTTCTTTTAAATGTTGTAGTTCTCTACATTATTTCACATGTTGTAATTTTCCCAAGATTTAACTCATTGTTTTTGTATGTGGCCATCTGCCTATTATTATTTAAGGATTCAAAGACTTAACCTACTTACAATTGCCTTTGTATGTGGCCATCTGCCTATTATTAATTTATTGATCTCAAAATATTTGACTCAAGTTTGTATGTGGCCATCTGCCTATCATTATTTTACTTGCTTATTTCCAAGTTCTCTCGAGGCATTTTATCAATTTGTGGCCGAATCTGAAATCACAATATTTCTCTATCTCCATTTTTAAGCGATTTAGGTTTTGTTGGATAGGCAAAAGACGGACGGTCAGTTGGATAAACATTCCCGGCCGATACATTTTAAGCTTGCTGACCCATCAGTTTTACCGTCCACACGCAATGACTTTGTGAAGTTGTGCTCCTGGGGGGGTTATCTCTTATGATAGAGTCCCACGTTATGAAGCTATTGTGAGAAGTTGTAGATTGCAATTCCTTCACAGATAATATGGTGTTTCTGGTATTTATAAGAGCAGTCTCTAAATTCCCTCTTTTGCGAATAAATTCACAAAAAATTAAGGCCTTCCGGCTCGCAAAATTACTGGGTTCAAACCTCAGCTCTAGCTCAGTGGTAGAAACATGAATTTTATAAGTACAAATAATCACCATAAGGTTCAAGGACCAGGTATTGGTAATTCTTACCGCTGCTTCTATGAAGTTCTTGAAGAATACCAGTAAGGAAATTAAAAGAATATTTGATGACTGATTATCAGTAACCATGTACCACTAGAGAATAATCAGGACCAACTATAGTTGTTTCTAGTTGATTCTTAAAACGCTCGTCGTGAATACAAGTATTCACCAATATACCCTTTCAAAATTCCTTAGAACTTACAACGCCAGCTCTTGAAGCTCTCTGGATCCTTATATGATATAACTGGAACCTTATTAATATAATTTCTTAATATATTTGTTCTGGCTGATGAAATGAATATCATCAAAGGATGATAAATATTGAGTGCTCTGAATAAGGTTAATATTATTGATTCAATAATTTTAAATGCTGCTAGATATTTGTTGGTACCAAAACAGCTCAAACTATATAACACGAGATGAGTTGGGATAATAAAAAATTCTATAAGTTTGTATGCTGACATAAAACACAAAATATATTCCCATAAAACAGATATGCATAAAATATTCAATAAATCTGTAATTCACTTAAATAATCTACTTTTAAAATCTGAATAATTATCACAGGCTTTGCTAATATTCACAATAATGAATTTCAAATTCATAAATATATTATATTTAATACTGGTACTTAGACTTCCAATCAATACAAAATTCTACCAATAAAAACCTGTTCGGTCTATAAGTTTGATATGATATGTTTTGTTCAATAAACAAAATTAATATTTAATAAATTAATATTCAAACATGAGATCTCAGGGCTTTTAATATGAATTCGGGCAGTGCATGGAAGTAAGCTTCCTACATATAATAAATAAATTTATAAAATGTTCTTGTGAACTATGTGATATTGTTCAACACGTGGTGACTTTTTATTTTAACTCTAATTAATTGGAATAGCGCTTTTTTATTAATTATTACCCCACTGAACGTAGACAAATGAGCTCATTTGGTTTGACTTATCACTCACTGACTGAAGTTCTGGATGTTCTCGTGGATTGAATTAATTATTTCCAATAATTAATTAGGTAGGCTCCTTTTCGTCACTGCTGGGCTAACGTGTAATCCAGATTTTTATAAGTTTCTTTCGAATTAAAGCTATTTTTATGGGAATCTTTACAATTACGAACTCTTTGACAGCACTGAGTTCACAAACAATTTACATTCAACAAACATACATTACATTTAAAAAAAAGGTTTGGCTTAATAATTCATTAAAAAATTTTTAAAAGGAATAAGAAAAGACCCTAAACTCCATGTGCATCCTCTCGGGTTGGGATCTTAAGCCAGAAGAAAGAGGTTTTCAGAAAAATTTGCTTCTTCCTAGAATAATTCTATAAGCTACTCTCTGATTGGCCTTCAATTTAATAGACTCAATACAATTGGTTGCCTTGGGAATCAGGGCTTCCTCGGCTTTATAATAGAAAAAATTAAATAAAAGAAGTTTTTATACAGATATATGGGGTATTTATCTTAAATTGAATTCATAAATAAATCGTAACATACGATTTTAATAGATAATACATTTAGTTTTTATATGAGTTTTTTATACTCTTGATTTATCATGCTTTTTTAGATTATAATAAATATTTATACAGAAATAATAGTTATTTGTATTTCTACACATCGACTTCCATTAGTATACATAATATATCCTTTATGAGTGAATTTTATATGATTCAACCGGTCATATGGGTTGATCGAATAATCAGCTGATTCGTTCAGTATTGGTTCGGATAATTATCGATTTATCCAAGATCGACTAATTCTTTTCAAAACGTAAACAAGTAACTCTAACCTCAATGTTCATGCATTTTATTTTATTTTTTATTTTTGTAATCCGCCAATAATAATTATGCCGCTTTATAATTTTTTGATCTTACCAATGGGTTCTCATAATTATTAAATCACAATAATACATGTTTTCTTATCGTTGTTGATAATGCTATTACTCCTAATCACTAATAATACTTGATTTGAGTTGATTTACTCTTTAGATAGGTCTAACCTTCTTTCCAATTTTATAGTTCTATTACATTTTATTGGCTCATTTAGAAATATTTGGTGGTTTCAAATTACCACGTGACACAAAACGCCCTCTGATTTCTGATTTAAAACGACAATTCGAGAATATAATATAAATTTTATGATCCAGTTGGTTTTGGATCAGAAATCATATATGTTACAAAGTCTGCTAATAACTCTACTGAGAATCTTACCTCCTAACAATTCAACAGCATATACAACAATAAATAAATTCAATTCAAATACATACGCCTTACATCGGCCAATCTCCTTCTACACACAATACAATATAAACTATCTCCTCCTCCATACATAATATAAATCTTTTTTCTAATCCACGCTCTGCCCTCAGGCCAGAAGCACATTTGAATGTTGGTGCAAAATCATTGCCAACCTAACAAACTGATAATTCTCCGACTTGCAGAGTATAACATATTTTCTCCCTCAACATAGAACAGTGACTTGTACATTTTCATTTCATTCTCTTGCAGAAATTGGGCTTTGTTTTCATATAATGGATATTTTTAAGGATAATCTTTGGTAGGTTTTATCAACAAGAACTTCTTATTCCTCTAATACATTGAGACTTGGGATTAATGCTTTTGGTGGTAACTATGCGGTTTGATCATTTGGCGGATAATTTTAATGATTTTCTTAATAGTTTATACATAAATAATAATAATATAATATTTTTATAATATCTCTACATGCAATTCACATTTATATGACACTTGATCTTCTTATTCGGGGTATCAACTTTGATGATTTAATAGGCATTGACTACTCTGGTTTTCGTAGTGTACAGCTGGTTTACGTTGGCTTCGGCTTGTCACTTGTCGCCATCTTGATGTTTCTTCCTGCTACATGAAGGTAAGTTGGCTTTTAACATTAGAAGTTATTTATTCTCTTGTTTCATTAATAAGAAAGGTGGTAAAAAAATGGTTTCTAAATTTTTCATTTCTTTATTTTCAGGTGTTGTTGTTCGAAGTGGATACTCGTCTGCGAAATAAGTGTGTTGCCTGGTGTTTGTTGGTACGTATTTGTTGACAGGTAGATCCATGAATCCAAATATTATTGTTTATATTCTTATCGCTTATTGTCTCGATAATACGGTTTGAGATTAGAAATATTTTCCCACCAAGTTAAATTTGGTTTGCTTTCTTCATACAACTGAACGGTATTACGTTCAGTTACGGCTGCAATTTTGTATGGTCCAGTATAAATATGGAAGAATTTTCTGGTAGTTTTTTCCAATGCATTGGATAATCTATGGCTTTTTAAAAGTATTTCATCTCCGACACTGTATTTAAATTGCTTGGATTTATTATCATGATAATGCTTTCGTGAGGTCGCTGACCTTTCTAATCTCTGTTGTACAATGTGACAGATGTCTAGGTTAGGATGAGTTAAAGCATTCGACGGTGGGAAATCTATTAACTTTTCAATAAACATTTTATTTCTTTCTCCGAAAATAACCTCTACTGGTGTATATCCTGTGTTTTCATTTATGCAATTGTTGAAACATTCTTCCAAGAACGGTAGATATCTAACCCAACTTTGATGTTTTTCAGCGCAGTACGCCCTCATGAATCGTGAGATTTCTGCCATGCGGCGCTCCACGGGGTTCGAACTAGGAGAATATGTGGAAGTTCGAGATATTTTTATATCAGCCAGGTCAAGTATTCTTTTCCATGGTTTGCTACAAAAATATGATGCATTATCTGATAGGATGCGCTTAGGTTTTCCTACTTGCGGAGTCCACTTATTCACTATGCAATTTGCTAGGACTTCCCCTGTTAGCTTACCGATGGGAAAGAACATGGTGTATTTAGAGAATGTGCATGTTAATACGAATATATATTTCTTCCCATGTTGTGCTAGGGGTAGAGGACCATAAATGTCGGCTGATACTAACTCCAATGGGGCGGTCGGCAATATAGGTATCATTGCTCCCCTGACTTGATATTTTAAATGTTTGGTTTTCTGACATAGGTCGCATGCTCTTAACACTTTGACTACCTTTTTGTGCATACCTTTCAGATAACAGGCTTCTTTTAGTGTACATATCGTTTTTCTTACTCCAAAGTGGCCAATTCTCTCATGCGTTTCCTTAATCACTTCTTCCGCTATTTCCTTAGGTATTATGATTCTCCAGTTATAATCTTGTGGTGTGGTGCGGTGAAATAGGAATCCACGGTATCGCGTGTACTGTCGCAGGTAGTGGGGCGGTTCAGATGGTCCTTCCTCCAGTATTTCTAAAATTTGGGATAGCTTAGGGTCTTCTTTTTGCGCATTCTGAATCCTTCTGGGTGTTAGTGTATTCTTGTAGACTTGAGGTTTGATATTCTCGGGATATGGTATGCTTTCGTCCATTTCCATTGCGTAGCATTTCAGGTTTGTGTCGTTACAGTAAGTGGCATCTAATTCTCGGGATAGAAAATCGGCTGTTTGATTTTGCTTTCCTGGTAAGTGTGTGAGATCGAGGTCAAATTCTTGAAGAGCGAGAAACCATCTTGACAGTCTGTTGTGGTTTAATTTAGCTGTCTTAAAAAATGTAAGAGCTTTATGGTCGGTATTGATATAAATTTTATTTCCCAACAGTAGCGTGCGGTATTTTTTACAGACTTCTACTATACTTAATAACTCCTTTTCGGTAATCGAATAGCGTCTTTGTGCTGGATTTAGGGTTTTACTGAAAAAAGCTAGTACTCCCTTATCTCCTTCGGCACTTTTCTGAAATATTTCTGCTCCTATGGTGTAATCTGAGGCGTCCACATTTATGTAAAATGGTTGGCTCATATCGGGATGACTTAATACAACTATTTCAAGGAAAGCTTCTTTTAATTCTCGAAATATCTTCTCTTCTGCTTCTGTCCACTTCCATGCTTTGTTGGTAGATAATACGTGACTTAATTGGGCAGTGTAGTGTGACATACGGCTGTTGAAACGTCTATAGAATTGAAGAAATCCAATGAATTTCTGTAGTTGCTTTCGGTTGGTTGGTGAAGGGAATTTTCTGATGGCTTCTAATTTACTGCTATCCTGGGAGATGCCGTCCGGGGTGATGATATGTCCCAAATATTTGACTTGTTGTGCAAAAAATTCGCATTTTGATAATTTCAATTTGAGTCCACATCTGATGAGACGACGAAATATTATATCTAGGTGTTGACAATGGTCCTGAATATTTGTTGAAGAAATTATTCCATCATCCACGTAGAGTGTACAGAAATCCGTGACATCTTCTCCTACGGCTTGACGAAGGCAACGAATAAATATGGCCATGGCGTTCCTCAGTCCAAAAGCTAGGCGAGTGAAGCGGTAATTTCTTCCGTTGAATAAGAATGATAGATAATCTCTTGATTCTGCCGCTATCTGGATCTGCCAGTAACCTGCGCTTAGGTCAACTGTAGAATATACATTCTTCCCACTAAAGGTTTGAAGCACCTGCTCTATCTGGTCTGGGCTCTCACGGTCATCTTCCAAAATGCTGTTAAGTGCTCGCGCGTCCAGACATAATCTCACGGTACCGTCCTTCTTAGCAACACAAACAATTGGTAAGCTATATTGAGAGCTTGATGGTTCAATAATCCCCAATTCTAACATTCTGTCTATCTCTGCTATAGCTGCCGGGCGGTATGTAAATGGTATTGGATAAGATTTTCGGTAATAGGCTTCATGAGGTTTGACTTTGAGTCGGCATTCAAAATCTTTAGCTAGTCCTGGTTGTTCTGAGAAGACATCTCTATTTTCAATGAAAACCTTCGCGACACTGTTTTTTGTATCTAAATCCCATTCAGCATAACAGTTTATCCTATCCAATAATTTTTCAAACATTTCTTCAGAGGAAATCTCTCTATCCACCACGCCGTCATCCTTCGTTGTTAAACTCAACACTTCAAAATGCTCCATGGTTTCTTCCATTTCATGAATTCCCCAAGCTCTAGGCACGCCTTCCATGTGGTATGCAAATTGTACTATCCGATTTTCTCCAGGATGTCTTTTTAAACTAAGAGGTGTAATAATTTCGGTGGTGGCGGTTTCAGGGCTTGCATGAAATTTCAATGTACGGAAATTCAAACAGGTTCGGAAATACTGTAAGAAATCAGCGCCTATTATCATTGATGGACCTTTGACTGGCAACACCAGGAAAGTATATTCAAATATAACTCCTTCTATTTCCACTTCTAAGAGACATTGAGTGGTTACTCTTATTCTTCTGCCAGGATTAATACCGGAAATGTATACATTGGTAAGGGGTAGTATAGCTATTGCATGTTTATCTTTGATGTTCGAAAACATATCCTCTTGTAATAAACAGCATTGCGAGCCACTGTCAATCAGGGCTTGTAGTTTAGTCCCATACAATTTGCATTCGATATAAGTTTGTAGCTGGCCGTCTGATGTCACATCGGTGTCGTCAGGGTTTTCTAAGAGTGTTTCACGCTGATCGTCCCGGAAAGTGGTGTCTATGTGGAGAGGTTTGGCTTGTTCCTCTAATTTGGTAGATGAATAATTATCCTTTGCTTTGGGGGTATCATATAGTCATGTAGTTTTAGAAGTGCTTATTTCTTGATTTGGTGGTGGGTTGTTTGCATGTTGATTTTGGGTTGCTTTTGTTGTATGTGCTACTGTGTAAGATGTATTTGTTCGGTTATGGTTTTGGTGTGTCTCACTTGGATTTTTGTGGTCTCTATCTCGCTTGTAATTATTTCCATTTAAACGATCTCTGCCATCATAATACGCTCCTCTATCCTGTTGTTTATTATTGTAATATTGCGATTTATTTCTAGAACTGTTTTCAAACGATTGACCTCTGCCAGTATTTTCGGGGTATTTTTGATATCGAGTGTTTGCTCCGGCATTTGACATTTGATTCTCACCATTATAATTTTTCCTGAAGCTGTTGCTATTATGATGAGGAGAATGATTGGAATCTCCTGTACGGTCATTTACCTGACTGGATTCAGAAGTGACGGATTGGATACAGTGTAAATGTTCCATTAATTCTTTGCAACTGGAAATCGAAGATACTGCTAGTGTCATGCGAACATTGTAAGGAAGCTTTTTTGTTAATATATTTGCTAGTGATGTGTCCGCCAAAGATTCGTCTAGTTGCGAATTCTTACACATCATCTTAGCTACGAATTCAGTATATGATTGTCTGCCTCTATTATCATATGTGCATGATATAATCTCTGATAGTGCGTCCATCTGTTTACGTTTACTCCAATACTGCTGCAGGAATTGGGAGATGAAGTCCTCCAGGCTGTTGATATCTCGCATCCGGCTCTGGAAAAACATCAGCGGCTCGCCGAGTAATAGACTGGACAGTTGGAAACGCCATACTAACCAAGAGGTGGGTATCAGTTCCTGAATAGCTTTTATTTGATCTATGAATGGTCGGGGTTGCATATGACGGTAGGAATTATCAAATTTTCCAAGACTTCGAAAAAGTTGAGTGCCGTTTACTGCTTCATTCGGTGTATACTGCACTCGACTGACCGGGATATTTTCCATACGTGTCTCTATTCTGGAGACTCGTTCTTCATTTGCGATCCATTTATCATTCATAATTTTCTTATGTGTATTCACTTCATCATACAATCCGGTTAGCTTCAACTGCTGTCCGCCTATAGCATTCTCCAACATGCTGTATCTCTCACTTGATTTTGCCCCCTCCTCCGCTAAATTTGCCATACATGCCTGCACGTCACTTTGTTCCTTGACTATTTCTATTATTTTCTTATTATTTTCCTCCATTTTCAACTCTATCTCGCCCTTATTTTCTAACACCTTTCCCATGACCGTTCCCATGATAGCGGTGCCCAGCTCCTTACCTAATACGTCCACCTGTTTTTCAACTTCCTTTGGTACGTCATCCAACCGTTCATTTATTTGACAGGTGACATCATCTAGACGAGTTTCTAGCTTTTTGATAACTGCAGATTGAGTATCTATTTTTGTATCTATTATATTTCTCACTTCCTCCCTGAAGCTAGAAAATTTTGCATCCATGGTTTTAATACCTTCTTGTACAGTCTTGGTAATATTTTCAGTGATAGTTTCACTATTTTTCTGCATAGCTTCCCGGTTTGCCTTCGCTTCGTTGTCCTGTCTTGCTAAGATTTGACTGAGCATGAGTTTGAGTTCGTTTGTAGAATCATTTGCCATAAGATTGGTAATGTAACCGACTGAAGAGTCTAATGTTGTATTGCGTTTTTCCAGGTTGGTGGCGGATGGCGGTTGATTGGCGATATCGGATGGCGATTGGGTGGCGGCATTCTCCGTTCCTTCGGCGACGCTTGGAGCGATCTGCGGAGACGCCGGTACCGGGTTGGACGCCCTCACTCCCTCATCTCCCTCCGACGGACTCTCATCGGAATTAATCGCATCGACGACGTTATCAATCTTCGTAGAAGACAATTGGGCTAAGTTTTGCGGGTCGAAACTGATGGAGCATATGCTGCCTCCCTCTCTCTCTCGTGGGGTCTCCGCTGCATCGTCCTGGGGCTGTTGATTTGCCGGTGTCGTGGCTACATAGTGTAACATATTAAATCTGGGTAGACAAAAAGCCCTAACAGAAACAGTAATAGGTCTGAAATAAAGTAACTGGCTAATATCGCCAAATAGATAATAACTAAGATAAGATAGCATCAGCTTGTTCTGGCTAAATGGTACAAGAACCTAAAAAGGATTTGAAGGAAGTTTATTGCTCATAAATAGATTATTATATAAAATATTTGAAGATTGAGGTTATGTACATGTATTCACGGATCGGTGACCTAGAGATCGATCAAACCGAGGAACGTAGAATCTGACCAAAACCCCTTGGCAGAGCTTTATTGCAATCAGATGGTGTGCAATATGAAAAAACACCCGTCCACGTGGCTAATTATTAGGTAGCATGGAATTAATATTAATGTATAGAATATTAACTAGCATGCAAAGAGCATAAATAAAAAACCAAATAAAAATAATTTAATGTATTCAGGAAATAAGAGTTACCAGGCGCATGAATACCGAATAAAATTTGCATGCACCAATAGTAAAACGGCAGTTAATAGGCGGCAACTGTAGGCCAGTTCAAAAATATTTCTATATATTATATAAATGTACTAGTTTTTGTGTAAAAATTTGTGTAATCTATGTTATCGATATGGCTCGAATGCAAAGAAATTATTAATCATATAGTCTAAGCAATATTTTGGCATTTTTTGTAAGATCTATTTGAACCTAAATGGCGGAGGACTAAGATATTTAAATTTTATGCTAATTTGAAAGTCGGAAAGAGGATCTGTAAAACTTGAGAAGGAAGAACCAGCACTCGCCAGCCAAATGCCACCATAAGAGGACCCCAAATATTTTAGAGCGAAGTACCTTACTAATGATTTTGTAAAAGCTAAAGTTAAAGTAAATTATTAAATTTCTTAAAAGACTTCGTGATGCTATTGTGAAGCAGAAGTCATTTTTCATTTTTTATTAAATTTATAACCCCTTGGAGGAGACGATTCCGGCTACCATATTCCCGGACCACATGGAGTTGGATCGACATCGGCGGCTTACAAGAAGATTTTCGACACGTGAGTGATTAAATTTGAATTTAGTGATGGGCGCCCTAGTGCTTCGAATTAATCTGATGATCAAAGCTAGCTCGCCGAAAGGGTTATTATAAATTGAGAAATTAATAAGAGTAATACTTGCGCAAGTAAAAATTAGTATTAAAGGTATTTAATTGAAAGAAAAATATAGATCAATATTTTAGAAATTTCTATTTAATCAAAGAAGTACGAAATCTAGGCTATTAAAACATATGCATACAATATTTAACTTTTTGCAATACAATTTGCGATAATTTATTATAGTTCTAATTCACTAGATGAATGGCTCTACCTATTCCGTCAGGTGCCGAATCTTGCACCCTGAGATAAAAATGTATATTAGATACAAATAAATCTACTAAATACTAGAGATTTTGATATATAAATATATATTTGGATTATTAGTGGCTAATTTATCAAGCTGATCTTAGAGCACATATTTTTTGATTGAATTATCCAAGTCGACAAGTATTAGCAAGTGCATATCGCAGCTACATGCAAAAGAATGCATATGATTTTAAGATAAAGGCACATGGTAATGATTCGTGCCATAAATCTAGAATGTAAAGTTAGCCTGTGATATTTTTATTGATTTCAATTATTGTTCTATTTTTATATTATATTTTTTATCGCTCTATATATATATTTTTTGCCTCGACTGATCTTTGCATTATTTATGTAATATATGTATGAAACGTTCATGGTGTGCAATTTATTTTTTATTCCTCAACACTATAGTATAAGTATCATTTATATATATATTTATTATTTATTGAATTACAAGAGTTATTGGAGAAGCCCATATCTAGGCCTATCAAGATTTTTTAAGACTGAATACTATTAGAAAACCACGACCTAATTATATCAAATCTCATGCTTTACCGACTGATGCCAAGCAGGAGGCTAATCGTTATTTAAATATAAAGAATAACGTGACACAAAGACATGTCGTACCAACGTGGGACTGATGATGAGAGCCAAGCCCATTGTATAATTATTTGAAATTAAGTCAATAACCATACAGAAAATTATAGATAACTTATACGAGTTGTGAGGAAAACTGGCGAAGGAAAATTTGTATTACTTTTTGGGGAAACAATAGCTTTAAATAGAGAGAAGTTATATGTTTTAAAGAAAATTTTATATTATTAGTACTGTGAAAAATTACAGGTTTATAAAGAGAGACTATATTTTATAAGCCTAAACTGCTATTACTTTCTAGTCAAAAATATATTAGGTGTTTAAGCCGGTTGGAAAATAAGTCGCAGCCTGTAAACTAGCCAAGAATAAATCAACAAAACATTGGGGGCGCTAGAGCATTGTAAAAAACTTAAGTATAAATACCTTGTTGTAAGAGTATCCAAACACTTTACACATCACTGTTCACTGTAAGTCCCGGTTTGTGTCTCTTTTTTAAGCATCTTTGCTTATCATTTTTGTCACTGTTTAATTAGCATTTATCATATTTGACATAATGAATCACACTCCCGCAAACTCTGAAGTTTCATATATGTACGGCGGTTGCACAGATCCCACTTTGTCGACTCCAAGCACATCGAACCCCACCACGGTAGATGCCAATACGCCACGAGAAAGGGAACCAGGAAGCGTCGGGTCGATAGTCTTCGATCCACCAGGTCTGCAACCTCTATCATCCACTCGAATCGACGCCGCTGACACACCATTGAATCAACGGATAGTAGAGATCAACTTTGAAGGGGGCGAGGAGCAGCCTGCCGAACCCGCATCTCCAGAGGCCGAGTCACATCTGAGCAAACAAAGTCTATTTTCAGTCACAGAGCTAGATCCTTTTCAAAAGGTAATGATGGAACAAACTAGCAGTATGTTCAATATTATGCTACAAAACACAATGGACAAAATGATGCAGGAGATTAAAAAAGAGAATGTGGAAATGAAAGAGGCAAATAAGCAAACAATGGAACAGGGCATGAAAGAGACAGCGGGCGCTATAAAATCAGTAGAACGACGTTTGGATACTATTGAGGCTAAAGTAGAGAATCATAGGGAAGAATTAAAAGCAATGATAAATCTACAGAAAGAAAGTCAGGATAAAGTTACGGCAGGATTATCGGAAAGGTTGGATACGGTTACATGTGAGCTCAACGAAAGGATAGATAACCTAACCATACAAATCACTACACCCATTCAGGATATAACCAATAACATTAAGGCCGATTGCCACCAAGAAATCCACAAACAAATTACCGTTGCCAATCAAACATTAACAACTACAGTTGACAAAAATATTAACAGTATTAAAGAAATACAAAATAAACAGATTAATATGTCCACAAAAATGAACCAACTGCAAGGTAGCATCAATCAAAATACTGAAACCTGTAAAGCTTTAAACGGAACTCTACTAATTCAAAAATCCACTCTGACTCAATTAAATCAAGAAGTAAACGCAAATAAAATTACACATAATAGTCAATGGCAGATAACACAGGAAAAAATAACAGCATTGGAAAATCATATTCAACAACAACCTCAAGGGATTCAAACAGACAACCTCAACGTACATAGTATATTACAAGGACTAGGAAAATTTGATAATACTGATCGCCATTTGCAACCTCAACCATTCATTGATCAGATAAAATTAGTACAAACTCTTGCACCTACCTCTTGGAATTTTTGGCGTCTTCGTTTGACTAATTTATTGATTGGCGAACCCCTGATGTTCTTTCGGAGTAGAGCCCATGAATTTACATCATTGGATGAGTTTGTAGCTGTCTTCCTGGAACAGTATTGGAGCAGAAGTAAACAGTTGGACGTGCTAGCGGACATCATATCATGCGATTTCAACCCTAACTTAGACGGTGCATGTACCACTTTCGTCACTGCCCTACAGTTTAAAAATTCTCGATTGAGCGAGCCCATTAACGAATCGGCATTAGCAAGTATTATTTTAAAGAAGCTACCGTATCAAGTTAGAATGGCACTCGCCACACAACCCATTACTGATTGTAAGCAGTTGATAAATCATTTATATGGCATACAGTCTGCAATGGCAATATCAAGCCACCGCTCAGACCAGAGATACGCATCAAATCAACATAATTCAAAATTTAATCCGCATAACAGCCAAAAATATGAACCGGTATCATATGATCGCTACCGATCTGCTCCTCAATTTGAACGCCGCTATGAGCACAGGCAAAATGGTAATTGGAATAATGAAAAATTTCAAAATCGTACAACCAACCACTATGCCCAGCAGAGCAATCGCAGGAATCACTATGATGGCCGTGATCGATTAAACTCACATAATAATCACACACAAAACAGTTACAACAGAAATTATAAACCGCCACCTCAACAAGTAAGTACAAATTATACTCTAGCACATGCAATAGGTTTGAATCAACAAAAAACCCGGAACCCAACACCCAACGACCCGCCACCAGATATACAGAAAACTACAGCTAATAAACCATGACTATATGATACCCCCGATACAGCAAGCACAAGCTCAAGTGAAAGAAACCAAGAAAAACAAGACATCTCAACATCATACACCACATTCAGAAATGATTTACCGGAAACTTTGTTAGAAGAAACGGAAAAAGAAAGCAGGCTACCGGATATACAAATGCAAGCGTATATCGATATAGAAATATATGGAATGAAGGTTCAAGCATTAGTAGATAGTGGTTCACAATGTAGTCTCATACAAACAGACTTATTCCAACGTCTGAAAGAAAAAACAAAATTAGCTACTCTACCATTAACCAACGTATATGTATCAGGTATCAGTCCAGGACGGCGAATACATATAACTACTCAATGTTTACTGGAAATAAATCTTCAACAACAACGATTCGCATATACATTTCTTGTATTACCTGTTTCCGGTCCGCACATAATAATAGGTACAGATTTTCTACAACACTTCCAGGCCTGTTTAAATTTCCAAACCTCGAAATTTCATGCATTTACCGAAACCGAAGCATACGAAGTCATAGTACCCCTTGATCTGAAGAAACGCACTGAAGGAATCGCTGAGGTACATTTCGCTCACTACATGGAAGGCGTGCCGAGGGAGTGGGGTATCCACGGAATAGAAAATGCTATGGAGTGTATGGAGGTATTAAGCCTAACAACGAAGGACCGAGCACCGTCAAGAGCCGACTCTAGTACCGAAGAATTGTTAGAGATACTGATAAACAGAATTCATCAACGTACCGATTGGCACCCTGACACTAGACAAGAAATAATTCAAGTATTCCGCAAAAATGCAGACGTTTTTTCCGAACAACCTGGCCTAGCTACTCACTTCAAATGTTCACTCAACGTTAAACCACACGACATGTACTACCGCAAATCATACCCCATACCGTTCACCTATCGATCCGCCGCCATAGCAGAAATATCTCGCATGGAACAACTAGGAATTATAGAAGAATCCACAGCACCCTATAGTTTGCCGATTGTGTGTGTAGCCAAAAAGGATGGAACAGTGAGACTCTGTCTGGACGCTCGCGCCTTGAACCGCATATTGGATGATGACCGAGAAGGACCAGACCAAATTGAACAAGTTATGCAAACCTTCCATGGCAAGACCATATATTCAACGGTAGATCTGAGCGCAGGATATTGGCAAGTCCAAGTAGCACCGGAATCGCGCGATTATTTATCCTTCCTGTTTAATGGACGCAATTATAGTTCACTCGTTTAGCGTTTGGATTAAGAAATGCTATGGCTATATTCATACGATGTTTGAGACAGGCGCTAGGAGACGATATCAGTGACTACTGTACATTATACGTGGACGATGGATTAATAGCCTCACAGAATATACGTGAACATTGCCAGCATTTAGATATAGTATTTGATAGATTGATAAATTGCGGATTGAAACTCAAATTATCTAAGTGTGAATTTTTTGCGAGAGAGGTGAAATATCTAGGACACATAATTACACCTACTGGCATATCACAGGACCCGGACAAATTATTGGCCATCAGACAATTTCCATCACCAACCAACCGTAAACAATTGCAAAAGTTTATTGGATTTTTACAATTCTACCGCCGTTTTAATAAACAAATGTCACACTACACCGCTCAACTCAGTCATATACTGTCTAGTACCAAGCCTTGGATTTGGACTGATAAAGAAGAGATCATATTCCAACAACTAAAAGAAGCCTTCCTAAACTCCGTCGTGTTGAAACACCCTAACCTAAAGAAACCTTTTTTCTTGAATGTCGATGCATCAGATTACGCGATAGGCGCAGAGATTTTTCAAGAAGATGAGCAAGGAGAGAAAGGAGTGTTAGCATTTTTTAGTAAGACACTCAATCCAGCCCAGCGTCGTTATTCTGTGACCAAAAAAGAGTTGTTGAGTATTGTGGAAGTATGTATTAAGTACCGGACATTGTTACTCGGCAATAAGATATTTATCAATACCGACCACAAAGCCTTAACATTTTTCAAAACAGCCAAATTGAATCACAACCGCTTATCTAGATGGTTTCTTGCGCTTCAAGAATACGACATCGAATTGACCCATCTGCCAGGAAAGAAAAATCAGACCGCCGACTTTCTATCCAGAGAATAGACGCTACATATTGTCAAGATACCAACCTGAGATGTTTCGCCGTAAAGAGTGGAGAAAGCATACCATATCCTCCCAACATCCAACCACGAATTCATACCGCCATGTTAACACCTGAAAGAATCCGTATCGCCCAATATGAAGACCCAAGACTGTCCCGGATCCGTGAACTGATGGAAGAAGGAGCTGCCGAACCGCCCGACTACCTGCGACAGTATACCCGCTACAAAGGATTTATGTTCCACCGACCGGCTAAAAATACTTACGACTGGCGCCTAATCATCCCCGCTAATATGGAAACAGATTTGATAAAAGAAGCTCACGAACGCATTGGACATTTTGGAACTACGAAGACCCTCCACCTACTAAAAGAAAGCTGTTATTTTAAAAGCATGCATAAAAAAGTGGCCAAAATAGTGAAGCTTGCGATATATGCCAGAAAGCCAAATACCCGCGATACCATATCAGAGGTGAAATGAATCCCATTCTCCCCAACGCACCATTGGAATTGATATCAGCGGATATATATGGTCCATTGCCCATGGCGCAATACGGAAAAAAATACATATTCGTTCTTACATGTGTTTTTTCAAAATATACCATGCTATTTCCCATAGGCAAATTGACCGGAGAAGTTTTGGCCCGATGCATAACGGAAAGATGGACAAGTGAAGTAGGAAAGCCCAAACGAGTACTATCAGACAACGCAACCTATTTTTGTAGCAAGCAGTGGAAAGAAATACTTCACCTGGCTAATATTAAATGGTCGAGGACATCTCTTTACAGCCCCAGCGCTAATCCGGTAGAGCGACGTATGGCAGAGATCTCTCGTTTTATGCGGACGTACTGTAATGAAAAACACCAACAATGGGTTAGGTATATACCATTTTTAGAAGAATGCTATAATAATAGCCTAAATGAAAGCACCGGTCGTACGCCTTACGAAATCATATTCGGTAAAAGGAATAATACATTTATCGAAAAATTAATTGATTTTCCAAGCTCAGAAGTGAATAAGTTAACAAACCCTAATATCCATCATCTGGTAAGGTTAAAGCTAGAGCAGAAGGCAGATAGCAGAAAGAGATTCCACGACCGAGCATATAAAATATTTTCATATAACATTGGAGATGAAGTTTTAGTAAAGAGCCACAGGTTATCAAATGCTTTGGAGAAAGTAACTCGCAAATTCTTTTTAATTTATTCAGGGCCATTCACTATAGTAGCCATATCGCAGCATAACACAGTTCAGTTACAAGAAAGTGAGAACACGCACATTGTTTGGTGGGAAAATGTAGCCAATATTAAGCCATATCACAGAATTTGAAATAAATATGATAAGAAATCAATGAAAACATTATTATCAAACCGATTACTAACCTTCCTTAATAAATTTAATATTGGTATAGGACCTCGTGGCAACAATCCAATGTTTAATTTCTTTCCAGCCGTTAGAAGCCTGCAATAAGGAAAAGAACAATTTTTAAATATGTAATTAAATTATATACATCAGATAAAAAAGGACACAAGCGGGGATAATAAAATTAAAATTTGTTAATTACCTTTTTAAGAGAAAAAATTGAGCAGTTAGGTTAGTTATGAAAGTCGATAGCAAATTCTAATGTAACATGTAGCACTATGAAATGTAGAACAGCGACCAGCTGAGCAAAGCCACCTAAATCAAATAGGTGACGTCTGTTGAACATATGTTTATAAAAAGAAATACTGTACCCAAAAAGTTATTTATTATTGTTATTTATTATATTTATTAATGTCGATATATTTATTTATATGTTTTATATTTATTACCTTTAATTATGCCACGTTTGTTACCTGAAAAAGACTTAAAGTGAATACCAGCTATCAAAACCAAAGAGCCATTAGCAAAAGAAAAGTATTGTACCTGATGTATAGAAAATTATTTATATTAAGACCTAAGAAATACTATAAGACATAAGCCCAGAAGTTTGTGAATCGAAATTATTGTCTAAAAGGAATCATTTGTGAGAATTATGAAATGTGTGTAGTTAGGTTGGTGGCCCTGCAAGCGGCGAATTTAAAAATTACTATATGTTAAGTGTTGTCAGGAGGAGTACGTTTAGAAGTTTATATTTATGATATTTTATGTGTGTTGAGGAGGAGAATTTGTTATTGTATTTGATAAAGGTATAAAGGAGATGCAGCAAATATGTCTGCAAACTGTGATAGAAGTATGAGAGTATAATTTATAAATAAAGTATAGTGTATATCGATGTATTGAAGGGTGGGTTTTCATTAAAAACATTGTGATTCTCAAATATTTTGAATTCAAACCCAGGGGCGCGTGTAACATATTAAATCTGGGTAGACAAAAAGCCCTAACAGAAACAGTAATAGGTCTGAAATAAAGTAACTGGCTAATATCGCCAAATAGATAATAACTAAGATAAGATAGCATCAGCTTGTTCTGGCTAAATGGTACAAGAACCTAAAAAGGATTTGAAGGAAGTTTATTGCTCATAAATAGATTATTATATAAAATATTTGAAGATTGAGGTTATGTACATGTATTCACGGATCGGTGACCTAGAGATCGATCAAACCGAGGAACGTAGAATCTGACCAAAACCCCTTGGCAGAGCTTTATTGCAATCAGATGGTGTGCAATATGAAAAAACACCCGTCCACGTGGCTAATTATTAGGTAGCATGGAATTAATATTAATGTATAGAATATTAACTAGCATGCAAAGAGCATAAATAAAAAACCAAATAAAAATAATTTAATGTATTCAGGAAATAAGAGTTACCAGGCGCATGAATACCGAATAAAATTTGCATGCACCAATAGTAAAACGGCAGTTAATAGGCGGCAACTGTAGGCCAGTTCAAAAATATTTCTATATATTTATATAAATGTACTAGTTTTTGTGTAAAAATTTGTGTAATCTATGTTATCGATATGGCTCGAATGCAAAGAAATTATTAATCATATAGTCTAAGCAATATTTTGGCATTTTTTGTAAGATCTATTTGAACCTAAATGGCGGAGGACTAAGATATTTAAATTTTATGCTAATTTGAAAGTCGGAAAGAGGATCTGTAAAACTTGAGAAGGAAGAACCAGCACTCGCCAGCCAAATGCCACCATAAGAGGACCCCAAATATTTTAGAGCGAAGTACCTTACTAATGATTTTGTAAAAGCTAAAGTTAAAGTAAATTATCAAATCTCATGCTTTACCGACTGATGCCAAGCAGGAGGCTAATCGTTATTTAAATATAAAGAATAACGTGACAATAGTTTTGGGGATGTTCGCTGAAGTAGGAAATTTGCGAGTTAGCCGGCAACTGGTTCATGGTGACGTTATTATTGAATACTTCGAGTAAATAGCCAAGTGTGTTGCCAAGTCTCAGGAATATTAAAATGGATTCAGTGATAGTGCCTATTCTGGATAAAATTGTGTTGTGTTGAAGTTTCAAGTGTCATATACATATATTACAAAAAAGACCTTCGAGTGCTACTGGTACGCTTATCAACATAGACAGATATGGCTTACAAATTACACTAATATAGTTCTTAAAATTTTAATTAGGGTCTTATCCTCCTGAATAACGATAGTATTATAATGCCTCAAATAACCTATAACCCTGGTCAGCATACAATGTCTAGATTCAAAGATCAAAATCAAAATTTTTACTATAACTTTTATGGAAATTCCATCCAATTTTCTCTATTATGAGAATTATGTTATCAAACTCGTGTGATACAGTTTGTCTGTATTTATGCAGCTTGAAAAATTTTAATTTGAAGAGCAACTCAATTATTTTAGCCAGAAACTTACAATAGATCATCAGATATATCTTGTCGAAACAACTTCAGATTATGTTTCTTGCAGCTTTCAGTTTTATCAATAATTTCATTAATCATTGATAGTAAGATTGAGTAGGTAAGCTTTTCCTCATGCCCCACGTTGGGCGCCATTGTGTGAAGTTGTGCTCCTGGGGGGGTTATCTCTTATGATAGAGTCCCACGTTATGAAGCTATTGTGAGAAGTTGTAGATTGCAATTCCTTCACAGATAATATGGTGTTTCTGGTATTTATAAGAGCAGTCTCTAAATTCCCTCTTTTGCGAATAAATTCACAAAAAATTAAGGCCTTCCGGCTCGCAAAATTACTGGGTTCAAACCTCAGCTCTAGCTCAGTGGTAGAAACATGAATTTTATAAGTACAAATAATCACCATAAGGTTCAGTGATCGGTAATTGGTAATTCTTACCGCTGCTTCTATGAAGTTCTTGAAGAATACCAGTAAGGAAATTAAAAGAATATTTGATGACTGATTATCAGTAACCATGTACCACTAGAGAATAATCAGGACCAACTATAGTTGTTTCTAGTTGATTCTTAAAACGCTCGTCGTGAATACAAGTATTCACCAATATACCCTTTCAAAATTCCTTAGAACTTACAACGCCAGCTCTTGAAGCTCTCTGGATCCTTATATGATATAACTGGAACCTTATTAATATAATTTCTTAATATATTTGTTCTGGCTGATGAAATGAATATCATCAAAGGATGATAAATATTGAGTGCTCTGAATAAGGTTAATATTATTGATTCAATAATTTTAAATGCTGCTAGATATTTGTTGGTACCAAAACAGCTCAAACTATATAACACGAGATGAGTTGGGATAATAAAAAATTCTATAAGTTTGTATGCTGACATAAAACACAAAATATATTCCCATAAAACAGATATGCATAAAATATTCAATAAATCTGTAATTCACTTAAATAATCTACTTTTAAAATCTGAATAATTATCACAGGCTTTGCTAATATTCACAATAATGATTTCAAATTCATAAATACATTATATTTAATACTGGTACTTAGACTTCCAATCAATACAAAATTCTACCAATAAAAACCTGTTCGGTCTATAAGTTTGATATGATATGTTTTGTTCAATAAACAAAATTAATATTTAATAAATTAATATTCAAATATGAGATCTCAGGGCTTCTAATGTGAATTCGGGCAGTGCATGGAAGTAAGCTTCCTACATATAATAAATAAATTTATAAAATGTTCTTGTGAACTATGTGATATTGTTCAACACGTGGTGACTTTTTATTTTAACTCTAATTAATTGGAATAGCGCTTTTTTATTAATTATTACCCCACTGAACGTAGACAAATGAGCTCATTTGGTTTGACTTATCACTCACTGACTGAAGTTCTGGATGTTCTCGTGGATTGAATTAATTATTTCCAATAATTAATTAGGTAGGCTCCTTTTCGTCACTGCTGGGCTAACGTGTAATCCAGATTTTTATAAGTTTCTTTCGAATTAAAGCTATTTTTATGGGAATCTTTACAATTACGAACTCTTTGACAGCACTGAGTTCACAAACAATTTACATTCAACAAACATACATTACATTTAAAAAAAAAAAAAAAAGGTTTGGCTTAATAATTCATTAAAAAATTTTTAAAAGGAATAAGAAAAGACCCTAAACTCCATGTGCATCCTCTCGGGTTGGGATCTTAAGCCAGAAGAAAGAGGTTTTCAGAAAAATTTGCTTCTTCCTAGAATAATTCTATAAGCTACTCTCTGATTGGCCTTCAATTTAATAGACTCAATACAATTGGTTGCTTTGGGAATCAGGGCTTCCTCGGCTTTATAATAGAAAAAATTAAATAAAAGAAGTTTTTATACAGATATATGGGGTATTTATCTTAAATTGAATTCATAAATAAATCGTAACATACGATTTTAATAGATAATACATTTAGTTTTTATATGAGTTTTTTATACTCTTGATTTATCATGCTTTTTTAGATTATAATAAATATTTATACAGAAATAATAGCTATTTGTATTTCTACACATCGACTTCCATTAGTATACATAATATATCCTTTATGAGTGAATTTTATATGATTCAACCGGTCATATGGGTTGATCGGATAATCAGCTGATTCGTTCAGTATTGGTTCGGATAATTATCGATTTATCCAAGATCGACTAATTCTTTTCAAAACGTAAACAAGTAACTCTAACCTCAATATTCATGCATTTTATTTTATTTTTTATTTTTGTAATCCGCCAATAATAATTATGCCGCTTTATAATTTTTTGATCTTACCAATGGGTTCTCATAATTATTAAATCACAATAATACATGTTTTCTTATCGTTGTTGATAATGCTATTACTCCTAATCACTAATAATACTTGATTTGAGTTGATTTACTCTTTAGATAGGTCTAACCTTCTTTCCAATTTTATAGTTCTATTACATTTTATTGTCTCATTTAGAGATATTTGGTGGTTTCAAATTACCACGTGACAACTTCCATCATAGATAAAGGATAAACGAAACCTATATTTCTTGTCTCTGCTTCCATGCTCCGACTTCAAGCTGATGGTAAACTTGAGCGTCTAGACCGTCTTCTAGCGGACAACTTTTATGTAGTTGGCCTTGAGCAGAGTCTGGTGAGACGCAGCTGTGAATGAGAGAGAGAGAGAGAGAGTGAGGGAGAGAGAGTGAGCGAGTGAGTGAGCGAGAGAGAGTGAGAGTGAGTGAGAGAGAGTGAGAGAGAGAGAGAGTGAGTGAGAGTGTGAGTGTGTGTGTGTGTGTGTGTGTGTGTGTGTGTGTGTGTGAGTGTGTGTGTGTGTGTGTGTGTGAACTTTGAATTTTGAGCGGCAAACTGAAGCGAGACTAGCAGCGCCATCAAGCTTAGAATGGCAGGAACTACGTGAGCTTAGGATGGAGGTTGTTACTACCTTTCATACCCAAAACTATAATATTTTCCCTTCTCTTCTCTTATTGTTCCCTCTCTTTCTGATTGAATATAATTTTCCAGCTCTCGTACATGTTTTTTCACATCTTTCAAGTTCGTTACTCAGCCTATCGGCGATCCCATCATTGTTCATCTCCAGGCCATCCAGCTTTTCTGATTTTCCCAATAGTTGTTTCTTCTCCATTCTATTGAAATAAAGTATAATGTTGAGAATGGATTTCTCACAAACTCATTTGTTTAGAATGGATTCTAGGAGACAAACAAATGAAATCTTCAAGAAAATAAGATGCAGAAAATCCAAATTAAACTAGTTTATAGAGTTCAAGAAAGATATACAAGTAATGTATAACAGAGACAGATTTACCAATTAGAGCAGGGCTACGGAATCAGCTCAAATTTCATGTTTTCCCAGAATTGAAAGACGATTCGGTTGATTCAGAGTGCGAGGTTGAAAGAGTATTCTTACAGTATCCTTACTCTATGTTAGTATGCTGTCCATGGATGTATGCACTCATGTCAGTTCCATTCTTCTCCCATAACATTTTCTTAAGCTGTGTATCTATATATTTTCAACAGTAAATTGACAAGTGATATATTTTTCAGACCGTGTCAAGAATGGTGGAAGATTCAAGAAACTTCAAGGACCGTCTCTATCGTCTACCAGAAGTTGGCATGGGATATGATTGTAAGTTCATTGTGGGCAAAGGAGAGCAGGTAGCTACCATTTTTGCACACAAGTTCCTATTTGCTGTCACCAGTGACGTATTCAAAGCCATGTTCTTCGGTGGACTTGAAGTGGAAGAGTGTGTGCGAATTGTGGACTTGGAGCCTCAAGGATTCGAGAGCATGAAACACTTCATTTATACAGGAGAGATCAGATTTGAATCTATCGGACATGCGTCTGAAACGTATTTGGCTGCTCATAAGTATTTATTACCTGTACTGTTGAATCTGTGCGTGGTGTACATCATAGGCGCCGACTTGTCAAAATTATTGGGGGGGCCCTAACCGGGTGGTCCGCCAACCCCCCCCCCCCAACAAATTTTTTTTAAATTTATAAGGCCTAGAAATGCTTTATTTAACTACTGGTATAAAATATTTTTCAAAAAGTCAAATTTATGGAAGAAAAAAGCTTACTTCTTTCTATTTATTAAAAATACAGAGAGTATGAAGAATAAATTACTGTATTTAACCCAATATGTATATATACATATTGATTGGTTGGCCAATGTCCCTAAATCATGGACCAATTTTGAATTTATAAGACCTAAAACGCTGTATTTAATTATGCAGTATAAAGAATATAGGCAGAAACAAATCACATTTTACTCTTTCACACTAAAATAAAATAAAAATGAGCAAAATTAATGAACTAAAAATAGCATAAAGAATATCTAATATTACTCGAAAAGCCAAATTTTCAGAAGATAAAAAGCCTAGGTCTACTTACTTAAAATACAGAGAGTATGAAGAATAAAATAATTACTGTATTTAATTCAGTTTAACTTACATACATATCCATTGATTGGCCAATGTCCTTCTCCTTATACCATTGAAAAAGTATGCCTTCTGAGTTCATTGCTGCTTATAAACTCGTTCATCACCGTGCTCAAGTGAACTTCGTCCAGGACATCACGGTGGGCGTGAAGGACTGCTAAATTGTTCAGCCGTTTCTGTCCCATTGTTGATCTCAGATACGTCTTCAGTCGACGGAGTGCACTAAAAGAGCGTTCTGCCGTTGCCGACGAAATTGGCACTACTTGAAGAAGCTTGATCACTTTAACCACTTCTGACAGCATTTTTTTAATGGCTGGCTCTTGTGAAAGATATTTCCTTACATCACGCATTGATTTCATTTTTAAATTATTTTGCCTATTAATATCGGCTAACATGTTTAGATGTATTTGCAACCTTTCAACATCCAGGTCATTTTTAAAAAAATCTTTCGACTGTTCGAAACTTGAACCTTCTTCGTTCGCCACTAACACACTCAAAAACTCTTTTTCGACCGCAACGAGCCGCGACAAGCCCGTGGACTCAAAGCGTTCTTTGATGCAAGATCGCACCGTTTCACACACCTCGATGTAGAGAGCTTTGAAGTAGTCCTTTGGGGTGTTGAAGTTATGTGGTGAGCTGGCTCCGTCGTTTTCATATCTATTTGGAACGCGCCGTTTCCTTGGAATCACAGGCTCTTCTACTTGTGAAAATTTGTTTTTTAAGCACGACTTCCAAAACTCCTCAAAGCCATCTCGCTTATCATCTAAAATGCTAATCAATCCTTTAAACATGCCTTCCACTTCAGTTACACTTAGATGAGGGCTCTGAATGTTTTCGTTAACTTCTTCTACTACGTTCATTACATGGCAATATAAATTCAAAAATAAATAAGTCCTGAACAGTATCATAGATTCAAGAAAACCCGCACATTTATAACCTGCTTCAGTTTTGTCTGTTGAGGAAAATATCTCAAAAAACTGTAGGAGATCTTCATAGTTTTTCAAAATCCTCTGTATACTTGAAGCTCGCATTGTCCATCGGGTCGGGCAAAGTGGTCGAAGATTGGCTTGATTATTTTCACTTTCGAGGCGTATGTTTCTAAATAAATTGATTCTTTTGTTAGATTCCTTAACTGTATTTATTAGATCTTTGGCTAAGGCCATAACATCCCTCATGCATGGGAGGCAAGAAAGGCTGTCCTGCACTGCTAAGTTCAAACTATGGGCTGTACAGTGCACGTAGTGTGCCTGGGGCTGAATATCCAAAAGTAACTTTTGCAGGCCTTTAAATCTTCCTCTCATGTTTGCCGCTCCATCATAGCACTGTCCTCTCAATTTTTCAATAGGTAAATTAAGCCGCGCAAAAATGTCCTTAACAATTTTGAAAAGAGTTTGTGCTTCGGTATTAGGAGTCTCATATAAACCAATAAAGTCTTCATTGATTATTAAATCGTCACTTACAGTTCGAACACAAAATGACACTTGCTCATGAATCGATATATCACTTGTTTCGTCCACAATAATTGAAAAGTGTTCACTATTCTTGATTTTATCTAGCACTGAGCGCACAACAGATTTGCCCAATATATCAATTATCTCATTTTGAACGTCATGTGAGATCCATTTATACCCAGAACGCCCCAACCAGTCTTTTAACTCAGGAACGTCTTTTTTCCTAAGTTCTAGCAATTGCAAAAAATTTGAGTTAATATCTTCATGTCCTCTTATGGCCAAACCTTGCCGGCAAAGGTACTTAACTGTTGTAAAAATAATTTCAAGAGCCAAACGGGCTTTCTTCATGTCACTGTTCAATTGATCATTTAATTGAGCGGCTACACTTGGTTTTGCTAAAGATGAAAGTTTTAAAACTCCTTCCTTATGCACAGACGTATTTTCATGAGTACGAAATTTGTCCAATCCCTTTTTCCAGTTAGAAAAACCAACAGTAGTAAACGCATCTTCTTTCTTGGTAGTCAATTGGAGAAGGCCCTTGGCCTCTGCCTCTTTGCAGGTCTGACAAAAAACTTTATCCATTGTTGCGTCATATTGTAACCATTTATATTTAGTCACCCAAGACTTCTGGAACGATCTTCCTCCAATAGGCTTGTCATTAGGTTTTGTATTTTGCTGTGAAAAGCTCACGCCTGATGTTGAAGCAGTTGTTTCGACATTTGCCGGGGTTGCAGTGTCAATGCGAGGCTTCTTAGTGATGAATTTATCCATTATAGGCTACAAAAAAAATCACTAATGCAGAAGCCGACAAAATAAACACTTACTCTAAAAACACTACATACTGTGCACAATTCTAACAATTGCAGCCCTAACAACACGTCAACACATGAAATTAGGTTATACGCGAACGCGACCGTGTCATAACTCACTTGACAAGCAAGAAGCAACTAGCCAACTATCACAACTACACAACACAAGACAGACTAGAATGCAGTGTGTCCAGCCCGGGAAAAATTAAGTACTAATTATCAAAATATCCCTCGCAAAATGTACTACGGCTGGACACACTGCTAGAGTGAGTGCAGGAGCAGTGGCGCAATTTTTGGCATGAGTGTGCGGGGAGGGGTGGGTTGTTTGACTTACCGGGTCGTCGCCCTCTACGCCTTCTAGACAATAACAATAACAAGTAGACAATAACAATAACAGTGGTTCGCGTCGCAGCACAGTTCCAAATTCTTATAACTATCTATGACTCCCCTTACCCTCATGCTTCAACACTCATCTCTTTGGCTAAACTTACTCAGTTTTACATCGTATTAAGTTCGTAAAAGCACAACACAGTATGACATTGTGTTGAGAGTAATTGGTTTAGTACTGTTTAAAGAGTTTATAGTAGCGTATCACGCGATGCTTTAAACTTACAAGCAAAATGTAATTATCCTTCTCAACAAATTATTGGGGGGGCTCCGCCCCCTCAACTAAATTTTTGGGGGGGCTCGAGCCCCTTGGGCCCCATGGAGTCGGCGCCTATGGTGTACATTAGAGACAACATTGAAGACTCAGAAAAAGTAAATTTCTTCAGTTGGTGTGACAAGAACAGAATATCAGAATTCGACAGCCTGTGCTTAGAATATGTTACGGAGAAAACTTACGAAATATTTCAAAGCAACTATTTTCTTGATTGCGAACCCAATGTCATCCTGCGTATTCTACAATGTGAATCAATGAGATTGAACTCTGAACTGAGTGTTTTTATCAATTTCGAAAGATGGGCACTCGCTGAAGCCAGACGCCGAAATATTATAGATGATCGGGATCAGATGGCAACTTACTTCAATGATTTCAAACCATACATAAGGTTTTTAACTATGAGTAATGAACAGTTGACAAATAATGTTTCAAAATCTCTGCTCCTAACTGATGAAGAGAAACTAGCCATAGGAGGAGCTGCTGTAATGAATATTAGTCCTGACCAATTACCGAAAACGATCTGCTTTTCCAAGGTGAAACGAAAACTCCGTCCTGAGCCGAGAAAGAGGAAGTCCCAATATGATTACGACTCTGACTATTGATCGACTAGTGAACAGAGACAGATGGAATTAAATAGAGAATGCATTTATTCAAATGCTAATTAATATATAATTATTATTTAACGAAAATCCTAAATAAATGCTGTAAATCACCCCGAAGGCTTCTGCTACTGCAGACATTGACAACAGGGTTAATAGCTAAATGGAAATTCGATGAGAACTACTATCAAAACTTTTGGATAGTTTTTTTCCAACTAATTTCCATCTAGCTGTTAACCCTGTTGTCAATGTCTGCAGTAGCAGAAGTCTTCGGGGTGATTCACAACATTTATTTAGGATTTTCGTTAAATAATAATTATATATTAATTAGCATTTGAATAAATGCATTCTCTATTTAATTCCATCTGTAACTGGTTGGCCGCTATGGCTTCGTATAAAATGAGCGCTGCTATCCAGAGATTGTCAGTTTGGTGTAAGGGTAAGCATTCCTGACTGGCAACTGGGAGGTACCGGGTTCGATTCCCCGGGCTGGCAACTAATTTTTGGATAGTAGTTCTCATCGAATTTCCATCTAGCTGTTACCCCTGTTGTCAATGTCTGCAGTAGCAGAAGTCTTCGGGGTGATTTGCAGCATTTATTTAGGATTTTCGTTAAATAATAATTATAGTGAACAGAGAATTTAATCTTTTCTTAAATTATAGATAGACGGAATTGATAACTAAAATCTACATTTTCATTAGCCTTCCAGTTTCACCAATAAACTAGTAGCCTGAAGAGAGACCTGGAAAAATAATAATAGATTGTATCTCCCTTATTTATACAGATTGCAATATATATGAATCTATAATATATAATACACGAGAGAGAGAGAGATAGTGAGAAAGAGAGAGAGAGAGAGAGAGAGAAAGAAAGAGAGATATAGAGAGATTGTAAGAAAGAGAGAGATACACGAAGAGTGTGTGAGAGAGAGAAAGAGTTGCAGAGTGAGAGAGAGAGAGTGGTTTGAGCGAGTAAGTAGATGAGAATAAATTTTGTTTCTTTCCTTCTACAACCTTCGTTTTATTTTTTTATTTTTATTCATTCAACAACTCAAGTGAAATGGCATCCCCCATTTTCAGTTGAAAGGTGTAGAACAGTTGGTGCATACTTTTTCCCACTTAACCACATCATGCCAAGATTGTTGAATGGACTTGTGGATGTGTTTTCAAAAATGACCCATCAAGTTTCAAGTACACAGTTACATTGCTTCTGAGACAAAATATCAGAATAACTGATATTAAAAATGCACTGACACATTAAAAGTATGCACATTATCCAATCATCATTGATTACTCTTTCGATTTCAGTTAGTTTCAACTAAATTCAATTTTTAATTTACTACCCTCTGACAGCACTAATACTTTGTGTCATAGTCCCCTATTTTTTTGGATAAAATAATTTGAATTTTGGAGAAGAAAAATAAAGTGGCTTTCGTAGTTGTTTATAAAGTGATGAAAATACTCTTGTTTTTCTTACTTAGTGACTTGACGAACGCTTGTGATGTTTCTATATCAATTTACTAGGTATTTTTTCAGTTTATAGTTGTGTATAGTTTTCCTCCCGTGTGTTATAATGCTATACATAATAAATCGAATCTGTATAAATCGCCACAAGTGTTTTATTAGTGCAGAAATCCGTAACAATACGTTGGACCTTATCCTTGCTCTTAAATGCTTCATACACAATGACTATAGCGAGCTCCACGTTATAACGGCAGTATTTAATATATTAACATTGTTGTAGCTATCCTTGCCTATCATTTGCCAAAGCAGATAGCGCTATCCTTTTCCTGCTCCACAATGTTGCCAGATCGTTGTTTAACAATCAAGAAATATGATTAATCAACAAAATATTCAATCTCAATTATGGAAACTTATTATTTAATAGTTGAAAATATATTTTCCTGACGAATATAATGTAATTGATTATTTAAAAAAAAATGCACAGTTTAAATTACATCATATATAGCCTACTAGTAACAGCTATCCTTTATGAAGACAGTGAGAGAAGTTGTGTGTATTTTTGGGTTCAAAATTTTATAAAATAACTTGATTAATTCAATATGAAGTGATAATTAAGTGTTATATTTAAATATAGTTTGGTGTTTCAATTTCTATGAATTCAAAATGTTTAGCTTGTATATATTTTTGGACGAAAATTGAACTTGAACGTTTTACAGTAGAAACATAACCTATTTTTGGACATTTTATTAATTTATCAAAATTTGGGAATGGAATAGATTTGGGCCAAGCCTGTTGTTCCTTCCTAATCATATTTATGTGATTTGTGATTCTGTCCACGAATAAATAAATAAATAAATAAATAAGGCAGAGAATCGGCGACGCTGTTCTCCTATCTTTCTCCACTGCTATTGTAACGTGGACCTCACTATATCTTTGAAGTGTACATCAATAGCTCAGGAATACTGATCTTGATTGTAATTAACAAAATGCTGAAGTGTCGTTCCCATTACCACTGATTTATAAGAAATTTGTTTTGTGGATTTCCTATGATAAAATAGGTTGAATAAAACTGGATGATTGATTAGATGTTCTAACGTAGAATTTAGATGTTTCAATGTAGATGAAAAAATTGAACTGAGAAAATATGAAATAAAACTGATACAATTATTAATAAACAAACTAATGCAAGTTGAAAACAACTTGTTAATCACAGGTGGCAAATATCAGATGATTCGCCACAGATTCAGGCCCGGTTACACAAAAGCTGGTTAAATTTTAACCGTGATTAACTCCATGAGAACCAATCAGGCGTTTTTGAAAATACTATTTCTCTGATTGGTTCTGGTTGAATTAATCATGATTAAAAGTTAACCAGCTTTTGTGCAAGCTGGCACTCAGTGCTGCAACATACCTTGATATCGAATAAAATGGGACTTGTATAATAATGGAAATCGTCTACAAAATTTCAACTCGGCTGTTTCTCTGCAACATTTGTGCCTGAGCAATGTGCCTCGAAACAAGAGTGTTGTTGCAGTCTAGTATTTCGTAATTGATTACTCATCTCTTTTGATCTCAAATTCTAACTTCCTTTTAAAGATAAAAAATCTGATTTTGGATTTGGATCCAGCACCCCCAAAAAATACTGTGTGTGTAAAGGGCCCCATACACTAGGGAACTTGGATAGGCCAACTTGGTTCTTGCGAACCAAGTTCCTCAGTGTCTGTGGAAAATTGGCGAACCGCGAACCAAATTCGTGACCAACTTGGTCTTCAATCTGGATTAAAAACTTTGTTCGGTTCGTCCGCCAGGGCGATATATTCTATCTATATATATTCAATATATTTTCTTCCCACAGCAGCTACAAACTTTGAGACACTCATCTCTAGACCCCGAAAGACACTGAAGTAACGAACGGCTGTCCTCTCTCCCCACTACAGTGTGTGGGCAAATCCTAGACGAACTTGGCTCCCCGAACCAAGTTGGCCGATCCAAGTTCCCTAGTGTATGGGCCCTTAAGTCCGATTTCCGATAACAGACAAAAATAAGAGAGTTTTGATTGCTTTCATATATTTTTATTGTGCTCTAGGGTTTATATATTTTTCGATCCCGACGTTGTAATTGCACCAACTTTCATGCAGTTCACGCCAAAATGGAAACAATAGACGAAGTGCCGGTTGCACAATAGCCGGTTCAGATTTTATCGTGATTAATTCCACGAGAACCAATCAGAGAAGCTGTCTTATCAAAAAGGCCTTCTCTGATTGGTTCTCGTGAAATTAATCACGGTTAAAATTCAACCGGCTTTTGTGCAACCGGGCCGTGAAGTTGTAAAAATAGCTAACGTGATAGCACATCTCGCCATGTTGTTATGATATATTGCGAATTGGCAGAATGGAAACTAGGCCACAACTGAAAACAAAAATCTGGTGTGCCACACTCACACAACTTTCCTTGCCGCTATGAAAATTGATCAATTGACGCTAGTGTTCTCGCGCATCTCAAGTCTTCATTCACTGATATTAAGCCAGCTGGTGACAGGACAATAACGCTGCAGACACACGAAGTCTGCTATCTCTTCATAGTCCATGATTTAATAGAATCAACAGTTGCCAACAGTTTAATAATCTTATTTTCTCGAACTTCGAGCTTATTTTCAATTTGAGGTGAAAATGTTACTGAACATCAATTGTAGAGATTTTCATGCTCAATCTTTTCCACTCAAAATTTTCCGTTGAAATTATATCTGAGACCTGATAATTGAGAATCTAAAATCAAACTTTGCATAGATGGGATGGCACTCCTGGAATTTTTACAGATATGAGACTTGTGACAGTTGATAGAGATTATCAATGACTATTTTAGATATAAATTTGATCAAAATCGTTGGGGCTGTTTTCGAGAAAATAACAAAAAAACATGTTTTTGACAACATTTTCGCCATTTTATCCGCCATCTTGAATTGCATTAGATCGAAATTGTTCGAGTCGGATCCTTATAGTGTAAGGACCTTAAGTTCCAAATTTCAAGTCATTCCGTTAATTGGGAGATGAGATATTGTGTACACACACACACACACACACACACACACACACACACACACACACACACACACACACACACACAACACACACACACACACACACACACACACACACACCACACACACACACACATACACACACACACACACACACACACATACACACACACACACACACACACATACAGACCAATACTCAAAAACCACTTTTTTGGACTCAGGGGACCTTGAAACGTATAGGAATTAAGAAATTGGGGTACCTTAATTTTTTTCGGAAAGCAATACTTTCCTTACCTATAGTAATAGGGCAGGGTGAGTAACTAGAGCAACATCAGTCGGCAACTTGTTGCATAAATTATTGAAATTGTCACGCGATACAAACACATATCAATATAATAGGTATGAGTAGATAAGTTTGCATTTATTAATGTGCATTGATTGCTTCACTTATTATACTGGCAAGTCATTAAATATATTTTAATGACTTTTGAATATTACGATCAGTCCCTTTGGACAATGACTTGCATGTGACATTCTCAAGCTGCTTACTTCCTATTGGCGGTGAGCTGTGAAGCTAAGATGGCGACTAACCAACCCATTGACCAATCAGACATCTCCTTGTTTTTGGAGGCGTTGACTACTAATTTAGTCATTTCTACATCATGTTACTGCCCTGAGAAGTGTATTCGACAATACGAATGTAATGAAAGGAGGATTCATTTATTCCAAAAAAAAATACTGAACTAGAAATGTCTTCATAATGTTTAGAAAAGTTTTATAATTGAACTCACAGGTTCAGCTGGAAGTCAGGACTGAGATATTTGAGAGTTCCTATTCACCAATCAGATTTCTGAAGTAGACTTGAAGAGGTTAGATATAGGAATTTATTTATTTATTTATTTGTTGATATAATTACGAATCATATGAATATGTTCGGGATAGAACAACAGGCATAGCCCAAAACTATTCTGTTCCCAAATTATGATAAATAATAAAATGTCCGAAAAAATAGGTTATGTTCTTACGGAGGAAAATTAAAGTTCAAAGTTCTGTCCAAAAATATATATGAGCTAGAAATTTTGAATTTAGAATGATTAAAATACCAAATTATAGTCAAATATTGCACTTAATATCACCGCACTTTGAATAAATTAATCTTGTGAAAGTTTTCACATCTTTTCTCAATGAAAGAAAATACTCAGATACAAAAATTATTATCATAATATCTCAAAATCTCCTTATGTGGAGAAGGATATTTCTTTTTTTGATCTAAATGGACGGAGATTTTTGCAACCCTACATTTAGTTTGAAAATTCCATGTAAACATGTATTGTAATCTTTTTTGATGGATATTATGATTTGAAGATTTTTCGAAATTTATGGAGAAAATATAGCATAAGATATTCCATGGTATAGGGTGTTTAGGCTCGAAATTTTATTGTTAACTCAAGCCGATAGTCCTAGTAGATCTTTATGAAACTATGTGACGCTGGTAGTCTCTCACACTGTGCCGTTCCCACACTCTCACCCGACCAAAACAGTGATAATAGACAGTACAGTAGTAGTTGACAGTAATCGGCTTGAGTTGACGAAGAATCGGCCTGAAATGTGGAACATGGATGAACTATACCATCTTCGCTTATACTGTTTTTCTCTACTATATTATTGCAATGGAAGTATCTTCAAAATTAACACATCATTGTTACATGCAACAGTTGAGTATATGTAAGAGAGAAAGAATGATAGGAGGAGAGGGAGTAAGCGATATTGAGAGAGAGTGAGAGAGTGTGTGTGAGGGGGGTTGGGAGCGAGTGTGAGTGGTTGGGAGAGAAAGAGAGAGAGGAGTGAGTGAGTGAGAGTGAGTGGCAGTGGCTGAGAGCGTGAGGGAATGAGAGACAGAGAGAGAGACTGTGAGAAAGAACGCGTGAGAGATTATAGCTAAGGATAACGCATGCGCGTTGTAGCTTTTTAGGCAGTTGGTGGGAAGGGGGACCTTAGTTCTCCTAACCCAGAGTTCTGGAGTTGCACATGCTCGGCTGTAGAGGAGAAGGGGGAAATGCCTGTAGGGTGAAGGGGCCAAAAGGGGGGCCAAAAAGGGGGGCTCCCAGGGAGGTAGGATCCCGGGTAGTTGTTCCTGTCAGTGTTAAGCTACGCTGTGGCTGAACCGGACAGTATTGGTGTACGGGGCCTGGAAGCTCCGACCGGGCGAGCTATAACGTGGTTGAGAACCCCCTCCCCCCGTTTCGCCACCCAATACCCCGCCGGGGGGTCAACAGGTGTCAGTGCTTCTAGCTCGATTCGGGGGTGAATCCATCCCCTCCCTAAACCCTCAGTCAAGGAAGAAACCCCGGGTTAAGAACTCAGACATCTGTGGTGCTACTACAGTCATGTACCTAGTACGTTACGGCCGTAACGCCAGACGTTACGTAACGTTGGATGGTATCCGTAGTTTGAAACCCGGGATAACACGTCTGTTACTATCATGTCATTAGCTTGGTTTCGTTAAACGTTATTGATATTTTTGAACCCGGACTCAATCGTCTGTTACTACCATGTCTGGAATGTTTTAAAGGTTGAGTTAAACGTTATTGATATTTTTGAGCCCGGACTTAACCGTCTGTTACTACCATACCTATAATGTTCTAGACGTTGAGTTGAACGTTATTGATATTCTTGAACCCTGACTTAACCGTCTGTTACTACCATACCTATAATGTTCTAGACGTTGAGTTAAACGTTATTGATATTCTTGAACCCGGACTTAACCGTCTGTTACTACCATACCTATAATGCTCTAGACGTTGAATTAAATTTTATTGATACTTTTGAACCCGGACTTAAACGTCTGATACTACCATGTCTGTAGAAACATATTAGTACGATTACGTTAAACGTTATCGGTAGTTTTGATATTGGTGTAAAACGTTGGTTAGAATTGAGTCTGTAATTATTGATAAAGGTTGAGTTGAAGGCTATTGATATTTTTGAACCCGGATCCAAACGTCTGTTACAGTAATGTTTGTAATAATTCGTTGAAGGCGACGTTTTAGTCCATCAATATTTTTGAATCATGTCTGTAATAAGTCACCGATTTTTTGGTGAATTTAACATCTTGTATATAATTTCACAACTTTTAACGTTACACAATCTCACAACTTTTAACGTTTCACAATTATTTCACAATATTTATGAGATAACCTTGAATTCAATCGATATTTCTGAACTTGTAGTTGAACGTCTCCTACAAACATTTCTATAGTTATATTATTTACACAGTTACGTGAAAAATTATTGAAGACTCAAGTTGGATTCGCACATAACAGTGACAGTGAAAATATAATTCCCACGATATCTAACAGGACTATTCACACTCAGCCCGGGCGAGTCAGTATGAATACTACCATTAGAACTCATTGGAATTATATTTTCACTGTTAAATGTCACTGTTGTGAGGGAATTCTGTTTCAAACCCAAGAATGAAATATGCTCCTTTTAAAATATCAGTATACTATAATAATCTTTTAAAATATTAGTTTAGTATGATGTAGTTGCTTGTACGATGAGTGCAATCGAATAAAGGTTCTATCAAACCCTTTTCAAGTCAGTGAATTGTGAGAGGACCTCTAGAAAACTAGTAACTATCCAAATCAATTTCTCTGCTATCCCAGTCAATATTCCTACAATTTGGATGATCTCAAAAGGTTTTAGTTTTGTTGAAGATTCACGGCTACTTTTACTTTAAAAGGTATTAATTTTATGGGTCAGGATATTATTTCAAATTCAAATTCCAATAGTTTATTTGATCGTGTATTGTGTTTTAGTTGTGAATCTTTTGACCCTTAAATCTTTGATTTGATTTGATATTTTGACAATTTCAATAATGAGGAATTATCATTTTTTCATGATTGAATACTTTGTGCACATACTGTATTATAATTTTGAAACGTTCAATCATCCGAAATCTCTTATTGTTGAATTTTGAAGATTCAAGATTACAGTAATAATGGTTACAGCTACTGAAAAGTAATTCATAGTAATTTCATTTTAAAGCTGCGTTTGGGCTTATCATACACATGATGAACATATGTGTTTATCAAGTTACGTTCAATCTAATAGAATCTATAAAGAGTGAGTTATTAAAATTTTGTTGATAACTTTGGTGTAAACGCAGCTAGAGTGTCACGGCATTTACAGCACGTTATTAAGTGATTTAAACGGAAAACATATTAACACTAATAAGAGAAGAGAGAGACTTGAAAGAAGAAAGAAATAAATAGATATTCATTTGATTAGTCCACGTTATCAATTACAAAGATTTGATGTTATATGAACATTTAGTTCCTTTCTGATAACTCATCTGCCTGAGATTTATACCTTTTTGAATACTAGTTCCAAAGCTAATAATACCTGCCAATGAATTAATCAATCTTATTGTCAAGCTATTTTCCTCACTATATCATGAAAATTGAGTTTGCTAATCATTTTGTGAATTTTCCTCAACCTGTGTAGTAGAATTGTGACAGCAAAATCGATTATATTTTTAAACTGTATACCGTATGCATAGGCCTATTCACTCATAGACAAAAAAAAAAAAAAAAAAAAAATTGGAAACATTAAAAAGAGTCATAACTTCTTTTATTAACATTTTCATGAATAAATTGAACTATGCTCATGATTACATTCAAATCATGTGCTCATGATCACATTCAATATTCATCTGCACATGATTTTATAGAATACATGTTTTCATGACCACATTGAATATATTTGCTCATGATTACATTGATACATGTTCAAAGTAATGGTTTAAAAGATTGAATTTTGAACATTGACTTATCTCTTACATCAATAAAAGAATTATAATAAAACGTGACACAATTTTATACATCTGAATGATGAAAACAAAATAAAATATCACCAAGAAAATACATGTTCAAAGTATCAAATATATAATTAAAAAGAAAAAACTACTGAGACATGAAGCAGATATGAAAAATGAACCTCTTAACAATGTTAGTAATGTATTGTAAAATCGTTTCCTGGTGGCTCGAAACCTACCTAAAACTGTAGGTATCTCTCATTATCATCCGCCTCATTACCCACGCACAAGCCTAGAGCTCACCCTCAGCAAAAAAATGTTATTCTATGTAGGTGTGATTTGAAGGAAGACCTTCAAGTAATAATTTTCAAATATAATAGATTTTTGTGCGTGAATGTAACAGGACTTAATATGTAACCGAGAACAACGTGAAAATAAATTAGAACAGTGAAGTAATTGTTGAAGTGTGTGAATTTTCACAAAAAAACTATGTAATAGATAAAACAGCGACTATGTAAGAGTGTAGTGTAATGTGTTCACTTCAATTTGTCACCTAGCGGCTCGAGATTACATCACGGTAAGCTATTTCAAAATTTTCATGGAAATTTGTATTTTCAATTTTTATTGTAGATTGTGAGCGAAATTGGTGTTTTATGTGTTCTGGGATCAGTTAAACAATGATGAAATTGAATTTAACAGTTATAAAATAACGTCAGATTTTTTTAATCGGAATTGTAGATGCGGGATAATTTCACGGTTTTGTGATGAACATCGTTGATTCTACAAATTTGATGCAAATTAATATCGAGAACAGTTGATTTGTGGGCGAAATTAATGCTTTAAGTGTGTTAAGGCAATACCTACTATTACTACAGGCCTCACAACTAATTAATAACGTCATAACATGTAGATTGATTCTTCCTAGATCGTAGTAGTTTATACTAGTTTATCAATGTAACTTTTGTTACTGTATCAATTTTTTATTGGATGGAATACTACATAAATTTCAGATTAAAGAAATCTGTATTTTATTAAATATATATTTTATTGAAATAAAAACACTTTATTCCACAAATGCAATAATTTATCCATACTTTCAGCTTGATAGACATAGGCTTACTCGATTTAGTGATAGAGCTATAGATAAATTCATCTCAACCAAAAATACTCAATGATAACCTGTATCAGAATCAAAGGAGAGGTAAATCAAAGATAAACCAAATTAGATATAACTCTTTTTTTAGGAAATAGGCTCCCCCAAACTTGAACACAATAAATCTGTGGTACAAAGAAATCCATCAGGAGAATGTTTTCCAGTTAGGTGAAACCTTTAATATAAGGATGTTATGGACAGTTCCAACACTTGGCTTTTACTTTTTAATTTATTAGTTAAAAAGTTCTTTCACACACTTTATTTACACTGTTCTTCCACACTCTCATTACACTGTTATTTCACATTTTATTTACACTGTTCTTTCACACTTCAATTAAATTTTCCACTCACACTTTATTTACACTGCTCTTCCACACTTCATGTAAACCGTTGTTTTGTAGAATTGAAGTTCTTTCTTCTCATCGTTCGTATCCATTTTCGTTCAAAGTTTCATCTTTCGAAAAAGAAAATACCGTACGGAAACTTTTGGAGTCTTGTTATAATTCCCGCAACAATTATATGTACACAACAGTATCCCATGATTTAAAACCCCAAATTCATTATTACTTTTTACAAACGAATATTAGAAGAATGATAAACAAACCATATTCATTGGTATGGAAGACCGTGAAAATTGAATTTGTAATTCCAATTTTGTTGATTACCATATGAGATGTGATAACAAGCATCAGCGCTCTTATTTCGCATGCTTACCGCCAGTAGATCATCGATGATCTTCATGTGATGACGTCATAGTTTATTAGAAATCAGTTGTGGGGCCTGAAGTAATAGTAGGTATTGGTTAAGGTCAGTTATACGGGAATAGAATTAAATTGAACAATCGGTAAATAAGATTTGTTGATTGGTCTCAATAAATGGATTCAATAAATGGACTCAATAAATTGGTCTCATCATCTTCCCGTCTCTGTGATCCATATTTATTGATTCTTGATTAAATTTATCTATTATTCATTCAATTCTTCTACATAAGAACAAAATCAAATGAATGATTGGGAGAGAATCAACAGGATAAACCCAAAACTGCTTCTTCTCCCTTATTTTACTAGTCAATTCACTCCAGATTATAATATTATAATGAATTGAACTGAATATGTTACGGTATCATTTCGTGTAGTTATTACTGTTGAAAAAAAGTTATTGGAAAATATGGGTTGATAGTAGGGACGAAGAAATTCCGAACAGTGAGTAACGCCTAATTGAAAAGAAGATAAAGAAGAAGAAGAAGAAGAAGAATTTATTACTAAATCAATAAAAAAATATTTTCTTGATTTTCAACAAGAATGAACCGTTAATATTTCATCAGATATACCGGTACCAGCTTTAATTTCTAGAAGGCAGTGGCAAGGCAGAGAGTCAGTAACGCTGTTATCCCATTCTAATCTGCCCTTCAGATTCCCTTCAATCCTTCCCCTTATACAAAATCCCTCAAACACTTGGAGACACATGCAAAACTAACCCTTTCCAATAAAGTTGTATCCAACCCTCAGAAGCTGCCCCAAACTTATGTCATCTGAGAACTATAGTGACATATATATAGTTAGTTGATAGCTATATCGAACTATAGTGACATATATAGTTGCTACCTATATTGAACTATAGTGACATATATAGTTGCTACCTATATTGAACTATAGTGACATATATAGTTGCTACCTATATTGAACTATAGTGACATATATAGTTGCTACCTATATTGAACTATAGTGACATATATAGTTGCTACCTATATTGAACTATAGTGAACTTTAGTTGCACCTCAATTTGACAGCTCTGGTTGAATGAGAGGTCTTAGTGAGAATCACAAGGAATTCTGCAGTTTAAAGAGAATCTTACCACATAGTGTAATCTGAAAGTCAAGGTTTAAAATGTCAGCATTAGTTAAATGGGAAGCCTTGGTGCTATTTAGAAAGAATTCTGACAGTTAAAAGTGAATTTCACTATAAAGATACCCTGAAACTCAAGGTTTAAAATGTCAGTATTAGTTAAATGAGACGCCTTGGTGATATTTACAAGGGACTCTGACAGATGAAAGTGAATGTCACTCCAGATACCCTCAAACTTAGGGTTATTCCTGAACCCTTCCTTTCACAGGGTGTTCCGTTAGAACGAGACAGAGATCCCTGGACGAAGTTTTACCAATAATCGATGAAGCTGCTTCTCAAGAGAACGATTTAAGGTTCACTTCAAACAGTCAGAATTCCTTGTTTGATCACGTGATAGCGTCCCATTCAACCAATACTGATGGAGGTGGATTTCAGTGGAGAAGATATATGTTTGACGGCCGTGCCTTTAAATTTGTGGTTGACGCTTTTGGTCAAAGTTTGAGGGAAGCTTTCACTTTGCATGGATGACAGTTTTAGGATTTGATGGTTAGCCCGTAAGCTTCCAAAATGTTTGAGTTGACCAACAGGTTTTGGCTTAGAAAAGGATCTCTTCAGATTGGATCTTTTTATTTATTTGAATTCCTATAAATAAATAATAATGTCTTTGACTTCAGTTTGTGATGATACACAATATTAAGTTTTATTAAAAAAACGTTTAATCTAAAGAGTAGAATTTTTTAAAATAGAAATACTAAGAAATTGTCAAAAGCCACAGATTTATTGATACTTAGAAAGACTAGTTTCGGTTGTTACACCATTGTCAATCTCTGATAAACAGTTTATAGTTTATAACAACCGAAACCGGTTTTTCTAAGTATCAATAAATCTGTGGTTTTTGACAATTTCTTAGTATTTTCATTTAATATGAATAATTACCACGATATCAACTTCTCAACTACACAAAAAGTGGAATTTTTTATTAAATTTTAGCGTTATCAGTTCCTTACTTTTATTTAGAATATACTATATATTATATTATTTAGAAAGATACTGTATGTATCGATGTATAAATAAATAAATAATAATAGTAGTTTGTACAAAAAAAAATTGATAAGAGATATCACATCCCAGGTAATTCAACCCATGTGAATTCAAAATTAAAATTTCTGGTTTAAGTTTTGTATTATTCTTGGGCTAAAATTTGGACTCAAAGTGAAACTGTAACCTTGTTTCAGAACTTAAATATTTTTCAAAATATTGCAACATTTTTGGACTGTATAGCCAGCTACAAACACATCGATTTTTGTACGTACGATTTTTTGCGTCCTTATAAATTCCTTTAGATTAAACAGATTATGTCAAACAGTGATGATGTTTGTCAATTTCCGTTTAATCTGGTAGAATTCATAAGGACGCCAAAAAATCGAACGACCAAAAATCGATTTGTGTGTAACTGGCTTACTTGTTGCTCATTTCCTATAATATTTTATATCGGGGGACCGAGCTCCGCTCGGGAGTTGATAGGCATAGGAATGGAAAATTGAAAAGGAAAAAATCATAAAGTCATACTTGAAAATATAGTATTTGCTTGAGAATAACCAGTATGTACTGTCCAATAACAACTTTCATATTATACAGAATGGATCTGAAATGATGACCTCTGAAGTTTGAAGGTGAGAGTTGAAAGAATGTTGCAATAGAAAGTTTAAACTGAATTCAATCAGCTGGTGGCTTAAACTCAAAATGAAACAAATAATGTTTGTCAAGTTCCGTTTAATCTGGTAGAATTCATAAGAAAGGCATAAAATCCAACGTCCAAAAATTGATTTGTGTATAACTGGTTTACTTGTTGATCATTTCCTATAATATATAAAATAAAATAAAATAAATCATTTTTTTCAAAAAATCTATTGAATTATTTTCATAAATTTGATAGAAAATAATATTATAAAAAATGAATATGAATATGACTATGATAACACTAAGATAATTTAATCCAATTATTTGATCTAATCTTATATTATTATTTGAAATCCGCATTGTTGAGATAGGTTATAAATAATTTCAAACCAAGCTTACCAAAAAATTGCAAATCAGGCTCCTGCGCATGCGCTGCGTCTAGGCGAGAGTTAAGCCGCGTTTACACCGGAGTTGGCAACCAATGATTGCCGACATTTATCGGCAATTTTGAGTTGCACGCATTAAAACAACTGCAACTCGCATTGCCAACCGTAGTTGGAGACCGATTTTGCGAGTTGGCAATCGAAATTTGGTTTTCCGACCGGAGTCGGTAAAGATCAAAGGCGGTTGCCAACCCCGGTTGGCAATGCGAGTTGCAGCGCTAACTTCAGTTGCAACTTGAGTCTGCAACTACCCCGCTACCCCTCCCGCCTGTTGGCTCCACGTGGTCGCTAGCTATAATGTAAGCGCTATACATTACTCAAGCTAAGCTATAGCCTATATTTCTTAAGCTATAGAGTTTCTTTGTTTGATTTGGAGTTTTTTTGATGTATACATTTATTTCTAATTTTATGAATTGTGTTACTTTGGAACATTAACTTAACTTTGTGTTCATATTTTATTAACAAGTCACTACCAGGTTGCAACTTTTTTGTCTAGATCTATTAACTAGATTTATTAACAATTAACTTTTGTCTAGATTTATTTAACTCAGTGCACAACGTAAACAAATAAAAGGTATCTAAAAATAACAATATTTAGTAATTTTCTTTCTTTGCTCACCTGTATGTTATCCTTCAGGAAACCTATAACAGCCTCACAAACCTCTGGCACTAAAATAGATATCGCACTTTTGGAAACTTTAAACAAATAACTGAGACTAGTATAAGAGTCGCCACTCGCCAAAAAGCGCAATGTAATAGCCAATCTTTCTCGCACTGGAATTGCTTTCCTGTAGTTAGTATCCTGTTTACTAATTATGTGTCCAATACCAACAATTAAACTTTCAAAATCGTCACTTGACATTCTTAAAAAGTTTTTTACACTGCCATCGCATCTCAATTCTCCCATCAAAGGATCTGTATCATCTCGATTTAAATCATTTAAAAGATCGCTGCCGCTATACTTTGCTCTTGCCTGCAATGAAGGTCGAACCCAGTATCTTCTCGGTTTTCTACATTTTGATAAAATAACACACGCTGCCTTCAGCACTCGACATTCTACATACTGTCTGATTTTCTACATACTGTAAAGTTTAGTTGCAAGTTGCAGGTTGCAGACCTAAAAACAAACTATGTGCCCAGGTTGCAAGTACAAGTTGCAGACTTCCATCGGCAACTAGCGTCTGCAATCGAAATTGGCAATTTTTTATTGCCAACTCCGGTGTAAACGCGGCTTTAGTAATTAAACAGCTTTGCAGCCCATTTGATATCATCAGCTGGCCTCCTTCTTCTTCTTTTTCTTGTTCTTCTTCTTCTTATTCTCCTTCTTCTTTTTCTTCTCCTTCCTCTCTTTTTTTCCTTCTTCTCTTTCTTCTCCTTCTTCTCTTTCTAAGCCGAGAATATTGTAACGTTTCACACGTGATCAGCTGATTGAAACAGATTGTATAAAAATGCCGGGCCATACAGCTGGAATAATCAATTGGGAGTAATTTTGAAATTTTCAAATGTGCCGCCAAGCGCCGTTACCATGGCAACCGGTGAACGGCACGCGACAGCCATGAAGAGTCTACCGGCCAGCACGTTAGCACGTCGCCTGTCGTAGCTTGTCAAATCTAGACGTTGACCTCTGTCTTTGTTTTGGATCAGTCGCGTCGCGAATTTCAAGTGGAACTGACTTCTATGTCGTCGCGCTCGTGAATTTTGCAGTTCCAACGAATATTTCCAGTATGTAGTGGCTCGTTAATGGATCAGGAAGTTAATGTGAGTATTGTATCTTTGATGTAAAGAGTGATTTTTAATCGTTATCCAAATTTATAACCATAATGAACTCCGAAAATCTATTTTAAAAATCTATCAATATTTCTAAAGTTTTTAATTTATTGTTATACATTCTGTGATTCATTTAGAGTATAAAATCAACCTTCAAAATTCAAAATTCTAAATCATCATTCCTGGACCGAAAATAAACATTAACAACATTAACATTTTATCAAAATTTTTGGAGAGAAATAGTACAGGCTCAGCCTAGTTTTTCCTCCAATGTCATAATTGTAGTATGATTATAGTATTTTATACAATAAATGAATTATAATGGTATCTAATTATAATTAATTCTACTCACAAAGGGTTACCAACTACAGCAACCAGCTGTAGATTTGTATAGCTACAAACATTGCGAGTTAGATAACCAACTCAGAAATTATCTTGTATTCGTGTAGTTTCAAGGATATCAGATGTGTGGTTGTAGATATTCGAGTGGTTTATTATACCTGATCTTCAACGATAACCTGAAAATGATTGGCTCATGGGGCTGACTCAATTATCTGTTGCCAAACTTTGAGACGGATTCCCAGATTATCAGTACCAGAGTCAGTAAAATTCCCGATGATTTCTTATTTGAATATCGCCACTGAGCATAGAGAATTAAGGAATAGACAAAAGCTAGTAGTTCTGTGAACAGTAGACCTCACGCAGTATTCTCATCCACAAGTACCTGATGTCACTTGTTTTAAATCTCTCTATCTGATGAAAATTATTTTTTTACAATGAAAAATATTATAATTTCTCCAGCATTATTCAGTTCATTTGTTTATTTTCAATCACCTTTTAAATTCGTTTTTTAATGTGAGAATATTGATACTAATGGGCACGCATTAGTATATATTGAAACTAAAGACCTTAAAGCTGCGATTAGACCAAAGTTATTAACAAAATGTTAATACGGTAACTCAATCCTTATAGATTATATTAGATTGAACATAACTTATCATACATATGATGAAGATGTGTATTGTCAACTTCCGTTCAATCTAATAGAATCTATAAGGATTAAGTTATTAACATTTTGTTAATAGCTTTGGTGTAAACCCAGCTTAAAGATGCATACCTCTTTAAGGTCTTTGATTGAAACTATAGACCTTATGGAAATACAGCAATAGACTGGCTTCTCCACTCATCTGTGTAATCACTTGTCAGCTGATTTATGATGAATAATTCTATAGTCTGATTTTTACTCTAATATTGGCGTATGAAGGAGGCTTCTTTTTCCTTTTATATTATCCTTGAAATGCAAAATATCCAAAAACCTTGTATATACGTCGACGCGAAATTAAAAAAGGAACATACCTGTCAAATTTAATGAAAATCTATTACCGCGTTTCGCCGTAAATGCACAACATATAAACATATAAACAATTGAACATTCAAACATTTAAACATTCAAACATTGAGAGAAATGCCAAACCGTCGACTTGAATCTTAGACCTCACTTCGCTCGGTCAATTATACAAACTGAAGTCTCTATAAATAGACACATTCATGGTCTATCCTTTTCTATATTATGTAGATGGGACCTACATACGTTTCAACCCCCTCTATACATAGGTACACAAAGTCAACCCTTCCCTTGAGAGAAGTACACCTGTATAACGTAATAGTACTTCACCGTATACAGGGTCATTGTATCTGTACAGGGCCACTATATCTGTAGGGTACTGTATATTCAGGGTCATTCTACGTACAGGGTGACTGTATCTATACAGGGCTACTATATCTACAGGGTCATTTTACGTACTGGGTGGCTGTATCTATATAGGGCTACTATATATGTAGGGTACTCTATCTATATCTAGGGTCATCTCACGTACTTTAGCGTGAACAATTATCTATATAGGGGTTAGTATCTATATACACCTACTTCAGCGTATGCAAGTTATCTACCGTATATCTGTATCAGGTGTATTTCACGTACTTTAACGTAAACACGTATCTATATAGGGGTAAGTTTACCTACTCCAGCATATACGAGTATCTATATAGAGGTTATTTTACGTTGAAAACGGTATATTTATGTGCTGTGAATGCATTCGTTAGTGGATTAAATCAGTTGGCCGTTCCCAATGGCTTATTCAGTCCTTTGGGAACATTCTCATCACGTATAGATGTTTGCCATTTATGCCTGGATTCACTTTGAACGGTCAGCGTTGGTCGAATGGGTAGCATTGGTCAAATTCTCAAGTAATGCTGAAAGTTGGATGTGGAACTGCTTGTAATGACAGCGGTGAAATTCGCTTAAAACTGTCAGGATGTTCTATGGATAACGTGGATGCTGCTCGTTCATTCAATGCTGACAGGTGTCATCTCACATACGAAATCCTCTCTCGCTATTGATGGTCAGTGAGTGAAATAGACTGCATTTAAATAGAGAAAGAGTCAGGATGAGTGGGAGGTAGAGCGATTGAAAGAAATAAAAAAAGAGAGAATGTGTGGCAGGTCGAGCGATTGAGAGAAATGAAGAAAGAGAGAAATGGTTGAGTCAGTTGAGCAGTTGCACACACATCGATTTTTGAACGTACGATTTTTTGCCGTCCTTATAAATTCTATTAGATTAAACAGATGGTTTCAAACAGATTATGTTTGTCAAGTTCCGTTCAATCTGATAGAATTCATAAGGACGGGAAAAAATCGTACGTCCAAAAATCGATGTCTGTGTAAAGTCATTTACACACACATCAATTTTTGTTCGTACGATTTTTTGCCGTCCTTATAAATTCTTTTAGATTAAACAGGTGATGTCAAACAGATCATGTTTGTCAAGTTCCGTTCAATCTGATAGAGTTCTTAAGGTCGGAAAAAATCGTACATCCAAAATAAATCGATGTCTGTGTAAGAAAGAAATGGTCATTCATTATGCATGTAGTCAATGGATTTTCAAATCACTTCTCCAGTGTCCCGATGAAGAGTGAAGACTGATTCTAGATCATAGCAATAGGAAAAACAAAGATTGATTGTTGAGTGTTAATAATTGATTGATTTTATGTCTCTATTTGGGCGGAGTTAGGACTCCAGGCCCTCTCTGCCACACAAACCTAAAGCCCTGCACACAAACATCGATTACTGTTCGTACGATATTTTGCCGTCCTAATGAATTCTATCAGATTAAACGGAGCTTGACAATAGTATATTTCGCACCTAGAGCAGAAAATGAGATTTTTCCGGCTCGAAATGTTCAATTATATGGGAGGTTGAGTTTATACTTTTTTATTCTCTCAAATGACAATAAGATTATATTATTATAAATGTTTTAATTATTTAATAATGAACACAAATAATGAAAAGTTTTTTGATCAGCTGTTTTTTGATCACCTTTCTTAGTTCCATGTTAGCGGCTGGAAAGGGTACTTTTTCCGGCCTAGGCCGGAAAGAAACCTGTTCTGACGTCAGACGAGAGTCGTCTGCAAACAATGTCTTTCAGATCTAAGTAGGGACTGGAAAACAGCTGATTTCTGTGCAGTATGGCGAAAACATCATATTTTTGAAATCATTTGTTTAATGTGATATAATTTATAAGTACAGAAAAATATCGTTCGAACAAAAATCGATGTGTGTTTAGCTAGCCTAACAGTCAGGGAGAAAGAGAGACAGAGATAGGTGAACATTTCAGAACTAAATTTCTCATAACCATATTTGGGATTATAAGGTGTCAATTCTAGTCTTGACCAATGACAGTAAAGCTCAACCATCATTGGTCAACAGCTATACTCCGTGCAAATCTTCTTCAGACTTGGAGGAATTTGCAGCGCAGAGAAATGGAGGGAGATCAGCCAATTGCAGTGATGGATTGAGTCATAGGTAGAAGTCTAGTTGTCAATTTGTCGAATAAAGTCAGTCGAGTCTGTGATTGCAGAGAGGAAACTTCCTAAATTTAACATGAGCGCTTGAATACTCACTGGAAATTAGAGAACGCTGGCCGATACACAACGGCAACATAGCAGCCGTTGTATCCCTGCTGCTGTATGCCTTCTCTGCTGCGCATGTCTATCCCAAGTCGGAAGTTAATTTGAACAAAGTATAATGGCCAATCGTAGAGCTCCACCCATACTATATTATATTATTCGGTTGATATCACAATCGGTGATTATAGAATGTACATTCTATACATAGTAAATTCTATACTCACTGACAATAATAAAACCAATACTAATATATAAGCGTACAGTTACAAGATACTCCATAAAATAAACTGTTACATCATTTATTAGGAGAAAATTCACAAGAAAAAAGAAGTTAATAGCAATTTCTATTGAAAGCTTTCAGCTTTTCAGTGTACCATGAAATGTTCACTACGAGAGTGCACTAGACCTAGACAAAACAAATTGCAATCGATGAAACTTTTCTACTCAGACTATTGAAAAAAGCAAATTAATCCTAGGGTCATTCGTCTCCTTTCTGTCTTCTCTCTCTGCCTCAATCTCTCTCTTTCTCTGTCTCACTATCAATCACTCTCTCTCACTCTGTCACACTCTCAATCTGTCTCCCTAACACTCTCTCTCGCCGTCTCTCACTTCCTCACACTCTCTGTCACACTCTCAATCTGTCTCCCTATCACTCTCTCTCTCTCGCCGTCTCTCACTTCCTCTTTCTCTCTCACTCACTGTGTCTGTCTCTCTCTCTCTCTTTCTCACGAAATTTTCTCTTTTCCTTTCTATTTATCAAACTAGTTTTTTCTCTCTGGAAGCCATTGAAAGTTCCAATCAATCAAAAAGGTCAGCTTCGTTGGAGGGGAGTAGTAAACAAATAATGATTAAAAAGCAATAAACTAAAGCGAAAGCATAAAATAAAATCGATGAAGGGATTCTTGGCCAATTATTCTGATTTGAAAGTATTTACCCTCGTACCTTCCATGTTTCTTGGATTTTGTAAACGTGGTTAAATTGATTGGAGAATGAACAGCAGGTTGGTGGTTCCTGAAAACTACGTTTATTCATTCCATTCTCTATAAGTACTACTCCACGTAGTGAAGTACTTTTTCGTAGCATCGGATTTTTCCTGTAAACTACGTTTATTTACTCTATTCTATTCACTACTCCTCTAAATGAATTAATTGTATCCTTGAATTGTAATTTTATTAATAGTTAAAATTTGAATTAATAATAATTAGTAATTTTACACCTTGGGAGGTGTCAAACCAGAGTGGTAATAGTTTAAAATCAATTTTATGATTTTACCAATATTGATATCATCTGTTTCAAAAATGTTCAACTTCACCAGAAGTGGATAAATCAGCCCACTGTGATGCCCTGTTTCACCAACCGTGGCACATGGTTAAAGTCTATCCTACGGAAGTGTCAGCATAAATTCGTTCCACCAACACCAGTTACTTGGACTGTGCAGTATACTTATACATAATGTCCAGCTCTTACACTCTCACCAAGCCAAAACAGTAATAATAGACAGTAATCGGCTTCACTTAATAAAATATCTGCTTGAAATTTAGAACATAAACTATCTTGGGTTATATTCTTATGCTATTTTTATTCTACGGTTTTGTATCCTGCGAGACAGTGGCGCCATTTCACCAAACTGCTAGGGGGGGGGGCAAAAACCAAGATTGATGAGGGGGGGAAGGAATAGCCCCAAAGGATAGAGGGTCCTGGGTTTCACCCCATAAATGTAGTCTAACATTCGAAGATGTTATTTTCTTCTTCTTTTTTTTCCAGTTTTATACAAACGTGATTGAAGTATCAATACAAACATGTACATTATTAGTTATTAAATAATGAAATATAGGCCTACAGAGAAATATAGCCCTAAAGTAGGAATACACTGAAACAGATGTCTTAAAAATCATGGAAACAGATAAATTTTTCTTTTACAATGACAATTTCAACTATTTCATTGGGGATCATATTCTAATTGGAAAATAGCTTCCAGTTAGAAAGCTAGAGGAACATTATGCTGTTCCCATAATTCTGACCAACTCTGTACATACATTTTTGATTGTGCCCTTTCTTTTGCTTTCACTGTGACATCTTGCAACTTGTTAATTCTCACGTTGAAATTCATGCAATAACCCACTTATTGTGCCCTCATCAAAAATTGCAGCCATTTAAGCTTCAACTATACCACAGAGAATAAAATATTCTTTATAACTCCGTACCCGTATCCATGCTTTCAAGGCAATTTTGCTACATTGTTGATACTGTAGAAGGAATTATACTACTGCTGTTTAAAAAAAGTGTTAAATCAGTATGAGATTCCAAGGATTTGTGTAGATAGACCACAATTTTCATTATTCATCTGATCCTTGGGGGGGGGGGCTAAGTTCCCCCCCTGCCGCCCCTAAATGGCGCCACTGTGCGAGATCAACACCTATCACAAAAACAGCAATCACTCCCAAAAGACTTTGAAGACATCACACTGAATAACATAATAACCTCATTATCCACGGTAACTTGACTAAAAGTAGAGATAGCTGACAGACAGACAGGCAGGTAACAGGCAAGCATCTTCAGCCTCTCAAGGGCTAAGCGTTACTTAAGTAGGGAGGGCATACTTAAGGACGGTTCAAAGTTGTGATACACTTGTAAGTCTCATCGAAAGATGAGAGGGAAGGAGCAGCTGTGTTAATTAGAGAGGCTCAATGTCACTTGATGCTTCTGTTGTATGGGGTGTTAATAACTGGGGTTGAAAAAGGGCAGGGGAGGGTTCTATGACGTCACAGGGTGGCATCAATCCTATCAAATGGTAATCACAACTACAGTAACTATTTAGATATAGTTATATAGTTATTGTATTCACAACCGCACCACTGTTAGGGGATTTGTTGTATAATTGGTGAGTGGGCGACTGAATTCACCACTAACTGTCAGCATTGAGTGGATGTTGTTTATGAGGGATTCTAAACAGTTTGAAGTGGTCTTACAATAGTTTCCAAGTTAGTCCCCTGGACCTTACATTCTCTGCTATGGTATCAGGTGGGTGGTGAGTGTAATTATCAACAGTCAGTACTGTTTGCATGGGGAATATTGATGTTATTTACAAGGGATGCTGCCAGAGTAAGGTGGAACCGATTTCGTCCGAACAAGCACCGGCCGAAAACTACCGAACTCGTCCGAACGATCCCCCAACAAAGAAAGCTATAGATGCTCGTCTATTGCAACAGGTTCATACGTCCGTCTCCGGCTGAACGGTCGTCTCCGGCCGATCAAATTTTTCGATCCGAATTGAATGGGATTTTCCGGCTCTAACCGGCCGAACTAACTAGTCGAGCTGAGACAACAACTAGTGTTCCTAGCCTAAAATTGTTTCACAGTCTTTTTTGTTTTTGTTTTTTGAAGTTGTTCTGTTTTATAAAGTTGTAACTATGGACAATGAAAAGTTAATAAGTTTGGTTCAAGAGCATTTTCCATTGTGGGATATGCAAGACAAAAGATATCATCGTCGTGATGTTCAAAGGAATCTGTGGACAAAGATCAACTTCACTCAAGTATTCCATTGATATGAATGAAAATTATCCATTTATCATCTTTATAAGTATTCAAAATACTTTAAAAAGTATTTCTAAACAATCTTATCTGAAGGTAAGATTATTGTAATGAACAACTTATTTAGTGGGTATTTGTTTATCCAATTTCCAAAATCTCAATATAATCTTTGTGACAAATTTTGGTGGCTATGATAGTAGTTAATTCAATATTTATCCAATATTCAATAGTTCAGCCACTACTGAACTAGACTGAAGTAAACGGTTCCAATTGACGGCCATATTCGGCCGAATTAACGGCCGGCAGATTCGTCCGATACAACGGTCGAACGGATCGGTTGAATACGGTTCCAGTGAGGCTAAAGTGATCTCACTACAGTCTCCAAGTGGATACTGTACCTTAGATTCTCTGCTATTGTATCAGGTGGGTGATGAGTATAATTAATATAAACTGTCAGTATATTGTTTTAATATGAAGCATTGGTGTTATTCATAAGGAACGCTGGCATTTTGAAGATAATTCGTAATCTTATTCAAATATTTGCTTCAAGATACGAGACAAATGCTGTTAAAACGATGGCAAGGTTGAGTCTCTCTATTCTCTATTATTAATGTTTAGGGTTTCCTCATAACTTCATACTTTATCTCATTATTCATCTCTAAGGCGGACTCCCACATCTCTATTCATTATTCATCTCTATTAAGGCGAACTCCCACATGAGACGAACTCCGGTGAGACGAGGTGAACTCCGTCATCAGTGACGGTGAACGAGTCCGGTACAGTGAGAATAACATCCCGATAAGTTCTAAATGTAGCTTAATTATCTGAATTTGGGAGAGGAATAACGCAAGGTTACATTATTTTTCCTCTCTCTATAATATTATTCTAATGATGTACTTGTAAGAAATAAAAAATACTCTTTTTGTTAAACTATTCCTACCCATAAATGTGGATGTGACATGAATAAAACTGTTTTTTCAATTATGAAAAAATTCCACAATATCAATTCTCATTCAAAAAATTCTATCGAAGATGCCAGACGAGCAGTTCAAGTGAAACTATATTTTAATATTAAATGAAATGATGGAATAGCAGAAAGAAATATTTGTTTCAACAAAAAGTCTTTAGTGCCAAAATATGTGTCTATGAAAACGAGAAGCAACTTTAATTCAGCCAAAATTGTCTCTCGGAATGCGGAGAAATCTTGGGTAGCATCAGAACTGAGATCATGGTTTTAGGTTGGGGACAGTATAGGATTTTACTCATAATCTATATAAATATAAAAGCGAAATGGCACTCACTCACTCACTCGCAGAACTAAAAATCTACCGGACCAAAAACGTTCAAATTTGGTAGGTATGTTCAGTTGGCCCTTTAGAGGCGCACTAAAGAAGGATTTGGAACAATTTCCAAAGATCGCCCAAAATCTGCGTTTTTCCAGCGGTTTTTAGCGTTGTCTCAGCTTTATCGTGAACAAATGAACAGAAAATAATGTTCAAATTTAGTACAGGAGCTCAGCTAGAGTGTAATAATGTTGTGTTAGAAGGAATCTGAAATAACGCGAAAGATACGCCCAAAATCGCGTTTTTTTGCGTTTTTTCAGTTCTTTCATCAAGTAATGGACAGAATATGTTCAAATTTGGTACAGAGGTTTTGCTAGGGTCTAAAAATTTTGTGGTGAGGTGACTTTAATATTTCATCAAAGATACGCCGAAAATCAGCGTTTTTCCAACTTTTTTATCAGTTTTTTGCGTTTTTCTCAGTACTTTGACTTTCTGATGGAATGAAGCATGCTCAAATGAAAATCAGGCGAGCGAAGCGAGCCCGCTGATCTCATTTTTGGACGATCCAGTCGGGGTCCAGGCTAGACGGATATGGCGAGCGAAACGAGCCTGACGGCTAGTAACTATATAAATCTACATAAATGGGGATGTGACAAGAATATAAATGTGTTTTTTCAATGATTCCTACCCAATCGAGTTAGTATGCATAGTACCACAAGAACTCATAGGAATAAAAATAACACGTTAACTGATGTGTAAGGATCCAGCTTTATTCTGTTATAATGGCAGTGGAGAAAGATAGGACAACAGTTTTGCCAATTCTCGGCCTTGCCACTGCCTTCTATAGAGGATAGCTGATACCGGTATATCTTATGTGATATTAACTGTTCATTCTTGTTTTTAAATAATGTGCTAAATTTACCTGCCAAAGGGTCTCGCAGTTGTATTGTTCTCGCTTGACCGTTCCATGCTTCCATTTAGACAGATTTTACCCGTTTCATCGTTTCTTCATGTAATAATATTCTCCTTTTTTAAAATGTATGAATTAAGGGCTACTTTTTTGTATTTGTGAAATAGAATTATATCATAATCCTTATTTAGAGAGTTTGACAAATTTACGACAGAACTTGAGTTTCTGGCCTAGGCCCGACTTAACATTAAATGTGCCTTCTCAATGCTTGCTACCATCGGACTCCCGTTCAGAACCTATTTCACACCTCACGATGGTGTGATCACAGAAACTAGTAGTTACATTACAATTAATTGTATTCTTGTTTTACTATTTTATTAATTTTAAAGAGTACTATAAACATATAATGAATAATATCCTCCTATTCAATTACGGTATCTTATTATTTTATCAGTTATTCCTCTTTATCAATCAAGGATAATGGGATATTATAATTTTATCACTCATTCTGAAGTTTTCTTAGTCATTTTATCAGTCTCAGTGATCTTCCTCACATCTGGCAGCGTCTATGAAAAATTGCTGCTATAGTGCGGTCCACGTTATAATGACAGTATTTGATCAACTTTAGTTTTGCTATCCTTGTCTATCATTCGACAAAGCCGGTGGTACTATCCTTTTCTAGGTCCACAACGATGACAATAATTGTCAAAACATAATTATTATGTTTTTGACGGTGTAGAAATATAATTAATTAATGCAGAGAATTGGCATCGCTATTCTTCTATCTTTATCTACTGCCATTATAACGTGGACCACACTATAGTATAGTTCTGAAACCATGATTGTATTCAACTGATCTAATATTCAAAGGCAGAATAAAGTTCATTTTAATTTTCATCCCCCTGAAACAGTACAGTATGTTGTTAGTCATAAAGCTCAAATCCCATAAAAACGACACATCATTAAAATTCATACAACCTCCTCCAACCACTTGAAAATTTTATGAGATCTACGAATTTATCAAGCATTTAATTGCATAATTTTATACACTTGGCGTACTACTTTATTACGTACACAACCTGTGCATTCTTACTGATAGTGTTACCCCATGAACTCTGCTGCATAATTTTATGCACTATTTTATTACTGGTGCATTCTGCCCCAGAATATTTACAAGTATCGCCATTGTTGCATCCCTCAACGTAGTTCCAGTTTTTAGAAAAATATTATAGCCCATATATTCCTAAATGATATTCCCTTGCTACCCTGTGAAGCTGGTATAAAAATAAAAAATTATCTTATTCTGTAATCACTACTTATTTAGACTACACTAGTTTGTTTTGCAAGGCATTTAATTCTCTGATAACAAAAATATTTTTTTCCTTCATCTTCTTCTTCTTCTTTTTTTTCTTCTTCTTCTTCTTCTTCTTCTTCTTCTTCTTCTTCTTCTTCTTCTTCTTCTTCGTTTTCTTCTTCTTCTTCTTCTTCTTCTTCTTCTTCTTCTTCTTCTTCTTCTTCTTCTTCTTCTTCTTCTTCTTCTCTTCTTCTTCTTCTTCTTCTTCTTCTTCTTCTTCTTCGTCTTCTTCTTCTTCTTCTTCTTCTTCTCTTCTTCTTCTCTTCTTCTTCTTCTTCTTCTCTTCTTCTTCGTTCTTCTTCTTCTTCTTCTTCTTCTTCTCTCTTCTTCTTCTTCTTCTTCTCCTGTCTTCTTCTTCTTCTTCTTCTTCTTCTTCTTCTCTTCTTCTTCTTCTTCTTCTTCTTCTTCCTTCTTCTTCTTCTCTTCTATCTCTTCTCTTCTTCTTCTTCTTCTTCTCTTCTTTTTTTTTTCTTCTTCTTCTTCTTCTTCCTCTTTCTTCTTCTTCTTCTTCCTTCTCTTCTTCTTCTTCTTCTTCCTTCTTCTTCTTCTTCTTCTTCTTCTTCTTCTTGGTGATATAATAATCACTTCAACTATGCCGTATTTTTATCATGGTTGTTGTTCAGTATTATTTCTCATGATTGTAGTGTGTACGCTCCGCCCACTATTGGCGTGTCTTGTCTCGGCCAATGACAGACTGTAACCTTGAGAGTTCGACCAGCCACCAAACATATGGCTCTATACATTTTGCTGCTTAATTTTTGAGCTTCCGATCACTAGAAATTGATAATGGTGTAGCAGTCGTTACCATATTTAGTTTCTCAATTTTTCAATGAATGAAAATTGTGAGAGTTCCACCAATGCTCCCCTCCACTAGTATTTGAAATTTTTGTAGAAATCGTTACCATTTATATCTAGTTTCTTCATTTTCCAATAAATAATAATTATCTTGAATTCCAAGTTGCTATACTTGTGTTTTACTAGTTTGTTTAATAAGTGTGGACATTATTTCAATTATCGAATTAACAATCAAAATCAGTAGGCTAGTTAATTACAATTTACTCAATGATAATATTTTAGCACAAAATCACCTTTACTAGAACACAGATAGGAAAATACTCACACTACATTCTAAAAGTTCAATTACTGTCTATTATTTATCAATTACCAAACACTTAAAGCAGTGAAATTGCTCTGAAATTACTCCCAATCTAGTTTAAAACAATTTAAAACCTCGACATTACCATTGATGTTCCATAAAGCTTGAATACGAATACTTTGGAAATTGAATTTTGTAAGCTATCTATTATGTGAAGAGAATTGAGTGCCTATTAACAGCTTCTCTCTCGGTCACTCACTCTTTCTCTCTCACACTCACTCTTCTCTCTCTTACTCTCTTTCACCCTTTTACTCTCTCACACCTTCTTCCTCTCTCAATTACTATCTATTTTTTTAATGTGATTCATCAAGCGCTCCCTGTGTCTCACTCTCTCTTCACTACTCTACTCACTTTCTTCCTTTCTCTCACCCTTATCCACGTTTTACAAATTCTTCACGCAGATTTGCTCTCCTTTTTCACATTAAATTGGTTCTCCTTCTTACTCACACTTTTTATTACATCTTCTTCCTCTTTCACGATCTCTCTCTGTCTCTCACTTTCTCTCTCTCCTTCTCTGTCAGTCTCTCTCTCGACCACTCTTTTTCTGTCTCTGACTTTCTCTCACTGCCAATTTGTCTGTCTCCCACACTATTTCACCAGCTCTGTCTTTCTCTCTCACTCTCTACCCGTCTTTCTATTTTAACATACATAAATAAAGAACTCTAATCTAATCTCTCTGTCTGTCTCACACACGCTGTGTCACTCTCTCTCTTTCTCTTACTTACATGAGTAAAGAACTTTAATCTAATCTCTCTCTATCTCTAGTGCATTTTCCATCAGAGGTTTTGACGGCATCAGAATGACGGAAATTACAACTTTCAGTGGTTGCGCAAAAACTGTAATGATTTATCCAGAGGAGCTATTAAATTTTTCAAAAATGTAGTAAACTACAAAAACAGAGAATGGTGGTAAACTGAACGTTGTTTGGAAAATAATAATATGTTCCACATACGATAATAGTTTAAACCAGAAACAAACGAACATCGTCTATTCTCTCGGGTTTAAACTGACATCTTATCAACAAACTCAATTACACACTAACTATATGCTATTTTTAATGTAGTAATTTTTCAAAAAATATCGAACTTTGTTCTCATGAAACTAGAATTAGACTATAGTGAGGTCCACGTTATAATGGCAGTGGAGAAAGAAAGGAGAAAAACGTTGCTGATCCTCTGTCTTGTCAATGCCTTCTGTATACGGTACCTGATACAGGTGTATTGATGTAATATTAACTGTTCATTCTCGTTTAAAATAATCAATTATATTTCATTAAACTAGAAATTATATTTTTCAATAATTTCATAATGGATTTTCATAATTAAGATGAAATATTACGTCAATTAGTTATCATTGTTTGATTGATTGATTGAGTAATTTATTTATGTAGATTATAATATATACTGGCTTCTACACTTATATAAAATAGCTTACAGTACAGCAAAACATTATAGATGAATTTACATAATATAGATAAGGGAAATAATTATTGAACTGTATATGATAGAAAAGCAATTTGTAATATAATAACTATAGATAATTATATGGTTACGCATCTACATAAACTGGCGGAGCTTTGGACATATCAATGTCCATTCTTCGGAAAGAATATTAAAAATATCTTTCCCACTAACTCTCCACCAAGAGTTAAGAGACGTTAAGATACGATCTGGCAACAGAGCAAAGCGGGAAAGAGATAGCTCTATCCGCTTTGTTGAATGATAGACAAGGGTGGCAATACCATTGCTAATAAAAAACACTACCACTATAACGTGGACCTCACTATACACGGTGTAGAATAGTAGATAAGAGTGTAATGCATTATTTTTTCCTATTACAGTCAGATTCACTTAATTTTGTCAGCATTACTTATGAATAGCATCAATGCTTCTCATTCAACCACTGCTGACAGTTTAAAGTGTATCTCACTTTAGATTTTTGGTTAGTAGGCTATAACATAATTAAGGAGGGAATTGATGGTGTATTAGTATAGAAAGCTGCTTTCAATATATTTTTCGACGCCAACAAAAGGGTAAATGGTGTGGAATAATAGTATTGAAAGCTTTTAAGAGTGTGATTAAATTATTTTTCGAAAAAAAAATAGAATTATGTCATGTGTTCACCATTGCGATCCGTATGACGGCGACTAGTGAGTATATAGAGTGTCTGATAAGTCACTCCCTATTTTTAACTATTATATAAAAGCGAAATGGCACTCACTCACTGACTGACTGACTGACTGATTGACTGACTGACTGACTGACTCACTCACTCACTCGCAGAACTAAAAATCTACCGGACCAAAAACGTTCAAATTTGGTAGGTATGTTCAGTTGGCCCTTTAGAGGCGCACTAAGAAATCTTTTGGCAATATTTAAACTCTAAGGGTTGTTTTTAAGGGTTTAAAGTTTGTCTTTAAGCATGTATATTCTTCTTCTCACAATTCTCAATTATAATGAAATTTCCATATCATATGTTACTATAGAACTATAATCCAGATAGAGTACCTCTTGAAACAGTTGTTAATGCAACTAAATTAATAATTTTGTCAGGTGGCATTAAGTTGAGTTGACTTTGTTAGGTTGCACCAAGTGAAGATTTAAATGCATTTATCGCGGAAAAATTGATTGGGCACTGCTACTTCAATCCTGGGAATATTATAGCCTGGGACGTGTAGTCTGGACCCCCGACTAGATTGTCCCAACATATGATAAAAATTCTCAAATGAAAAATGCAGGCGAGCGAAGCGAGCCTGCTGATCTCATTCCTGGACGACCCAGTCGGGGGTCCAGGGGGCGGAGCCCCCTTGCTAGACGGATATGGCGAGCGAAGCGAGCCTGACGGCAAGTACAACTATAATTTCTTTATTTATTAACCAATTTATTAGAACTAGATTTATTAGATAGAGCCTTAGGCCATTAGGAAGAAGTATTGGTAGACCTAGGAAGAGATGGACGCCGGAACAGTCTTGAAAAGCCTAATCCATGACGACGATGATGATGATGATGATGAAATTGATGATGATGAAGATTATGATTATAGTTCCGATTGTTGCGCCAATATCAATCTGAGAGCAGCAAATTAGAGAACGTAAAGCAGCAGGATATATGAAACTTGAAAGGGATTCACGAACATTAGAGAGTACTGAAATTGAGGATCATTTACACTGAATTGCTTGAAATATCATATCCACTTAGCTTAAGAGCGCAAATTGATTTTCACCTAAGTCCTTGAGATGCGGCCACTTTCACATTGTAACATCACGCACGAATAATACAACACTATCATAACAAAACGTATAACAGCAATTGTACGAATTGGAAGATTCCATATCTCTTCTTCTCTTCTTCTTCTCTTCTTCTTCTTCTTCTTCTTTCTTCTCTTCTTCTTCTTCTTCTTCTCTTTCTTCTTCTTCTTCTTCTTCTTCTTCTTCTTATTCTTTCTTCTTCTTCTTCTTTTGCTTCTTCTCTTCTTCTTCTTCTTCTTCTTCGATTCTTCTCTTCTTCTTCTTCTTCTCTTCTTCTTCTTCTTCTTTCTTCTGTTCTTGCTTCTTCTTCTCTCTTCTTTTTCTTCTTTTCTTCTTCTTCTTCTTCTTCTTCTTCGTCTTCCTTCTCTCTTCTTCTTCTTTCTTCTTCTTCTTCTTCTTCTTCGTCTTCTTCTTGCTTCTTCTTTCTTCTTCTTCTTCTTCTTCTTGTCTTCTCTTCTTCTTCTTCTTCTCTTTTCTTCTTCTTCTTCTCTTCTTCTTATTCTTCTTATTCTTCTTCTCTTCTTCTTCTTCTTCTCTTCTTCTTATTCTTCTCTTCTTCTTCTTCTTGCTCTTCGTCTTCTTCTTCTTATTCGTCTTCTTCTTCTTTCTTCTTCTTCTTCTTCTTCTCTTTTCTTCTTCTCTCTTCGTTCTTCTTTTCTTCTTCGCTACAGTCACCGTCAGTGAGTATAGAATTTACATTTGATCATTTACATAGAATTTACATGGTGTTAGAACTACATTTTTGTTAGATAGAGCACTCGTTGAGGTTATGTTTAACAACAATTTTCATTTATTCCAGTTTAAAAATGCCCCCTCTCTTGACTGTGGAAGAAAGAGCCAACATAGCAGCTCTTTATTAGGTCTGGGGATCTGTGGTGCGAGTACAAAGGTCGTAGAGGGCTGAACGAGGGATCCATGCAACACTGGATGCAAAAACACCGAGATCTCTCTTAAGGCTTGTTTCACACTCATCCGGTTCGGTTCGTTTTCGGCAAATTCCGATAAGTGTGAAACGCTAATTCGATTGAATTCGGTACCGAATAGAAACCGCATAGAACGAACGCCCACTGATCTAATAATTCCATCAGTTTCAATTCGTTGCTAGCGAGAGGCTACTTTCACACACTTTCGGTTTGGTTCTGTTCGTTTCGTTTTCGGCAAATTCCGATAAGTGTGAAACGATGATTCGGTTTGAATTCGGTACTGAATAGCAACCGCATAGCACCGAACGCCCCCTCGACACGAATAGGTTTCATCATATTCGAATTCGTTGTTAGGGAAACAGGAAAAACAAAGTCTTTTAAACACGCTTACCTTTTTGTTTTTATTTTAACCTGATATCGTGATTATCTGTTTCAAAATTTTCCAAGTCAAAATCATATGGTCAATTCATTTCTGTTAGTTCACAGGAACCTCTCTTCCTCAATGAATAGTTTGCTAAAAAAATATGAAAGATATAAATAATTAGAACTCAGGGAGAATTTTTTTTTCCACGAATATTACATGATTTCATCAATTGAGAGAAGAAGAGATGATGTTTGTATACCATGTGTCAAAACAAGGAACAACTTTTCAATTTAAGAAAGAAATCTCTCTGAACATTCAAAATTAACATAATCAAAAAGAAACTATTCAAATAAATTCACAATTTTTAATCAACTTTAAAATTTTGTTGTTCAAGAATATTAACATCTTACAATTTAACACCAGCTGTTATATTTAAATATACCTGCATGAACTGTGAAAATCAAAACACAGCTGTGTTTGAGAAGAAAATACCTAATTGGAACCGTACGAATTAAAACCTGACATGTATGAAAGCCTCATTCGTTTTCGGTAACGAACCGAACCGAATGAAACCGAATGCGTGTGAAGCTAGCCTAAGATTCGTTGCAACAGAGTAATGTGAAAGACCACTTTCACGTGATCCTTAACTCATTGATTTCTTAAGCTGCGTACACATATACGCTCTTCCAACCCGCACCGAGCACGCTCCTCCCTCGTACCGCCCTCGTTCCTCCATCGAACCACAGACGCACCGCCCACGCACCCATCATGAACGTTACGAAAGATGTTAGATCTTCTTGCGCTCCCCGGTCGATCATCAATCGCTCTGCTGGAGTGACGTTCGGTTGCGGAGCAGAGCGAAAGTCTACGCACCTTTAGGGCTCCTCATGAACATTTCACGAACTCTGTCAACATTCTCTGCTGTCCTTGACGTTGATGGTCTTCCTGATCGTCTTGCATCTGCGAGACTCCCTGTTGTTAGTAATTCGAAATGGCAATTTTCAACAGTTTTTGCATCCAGTGTTGCATGGATCCCTTGTCCTGCCCTCCACCACCTTTGTACTCGCATCACAGATCCCCAGACATCATAACGAGCTGCTATTTTGGCTCTTTCTTCCATAGTCAAGAGAGGGGGCATTTTTGAACCAACACAAATGAAAGTTAGTGTTAAACACGAATGAAAATTAGTTTTAAACACAACCTCAAGGAGTGCTCTATCCAACAAATGTAGTTCGAACAAATTTGGTTCATAAATAAAGAAATTATAGCTGTAAAAAATAGGGAGTGACTTATCAGACACCTGTAGAATGCAATTCTATATGCTCATTCTGAATGTAAATTATATACTCACTGACAGCGACTGGAGCGGGAAGAAGAAGAAGATCTCTCAATCTGTACGTTTGCTGTAATTCAATAACTCAAACCAGAAATTTGATCAACTCATGAAATATAAATGTTTGTATGATATCAGTAGACAATAATGAATACATATTTTGAAATATTTCTTTCATCAAAAATACCAGCCAACAAATATTTTACATCTGTGATTCAAATCTGAAACGCGCGAACTGGAGTCAGCCATTGTTGATAGTCGGCCAGCTGATAATTGTTACAACTTTTGCCGCCGATAGATAGCGCAATCGACAGTGCCAACCCTTAGACCAGTAGTTATAGAATAGACACGGGCCATTGTATATTCATACTGAAAGTCGATGAAGCCAACATCTACTGCCAAATCCACCCTTCTTGACGTCACAACAGTGACGTCACGCATCGTAAAGAAATTATAGAAAACTTTTTTGAGTTAGTTGTGTAAGTGTTTGTGGTGTTTAACTCACATTTTTGTTATTCAATGTATTGTTGTTAGCTTGGTTGTGACGTCAAGATGTGTGGATTTGGCAGTAGATGTTGGCTTCAGAGTCTAGACTTCCCCAGCGTGTCTATTCTATTACTGGTCTAAGATTTTAGGTTATGTTGTAATAAAGAAAACATCATCACCAATAACGTGAGTTATTAAAACTATTTAATTTGCAGTTTCTATAAAAATGTAGGTGGAGGAAAAATGTTGTGTACATCACGAGTGAAAAAGTATTTTGTAAGAGTAAATTGTAGCAATTTGAATAGTTATCAAAGCAACTTTTTTTTTGCTGTGCTGGAGTTTAATATTTTTGTGCATGGGTACTGTCACTAATGATGATGAACCCCAATAAAAAAGATCAGAATAATCCGAACTAATAAACCTCAATCCGTATACAGCTCATTCATTATTCATGCAGGACTTGATGCGAGAACAAAAAAATGGCCGACTCAGCTCTCTGTGGTAGCCTATTAGTAATTTTTCTGACATGAATATGAAATCTCGCGGCTAGGTTGGCATTTCTGGAATACGTGTCCAGACTTCCCTATGGTGAGAGATAAACTTTCAACTGTCAGCTGTTCCTTATAAATAACAGTGATGGTTCCCATTTCACCGATGCTGACAAGTTCAAGTGAGTCTCTTTATAGTGAGAAAACTTGAATGTCAGAATTTTCTATACATTGCACCATAAACTTCTCATTCAACAAATTCTGACAGTTTTAAGTGACTCACAGTATACTAAGATAAACTTCCAACTGTCAGTATTCCTCATGTATATCACCATTGGCTTCCCGTTCAATCCATGCTGACAGATTTCAGTGAGTATCTTAATAGGGAGAAAACTGAACTGTCAGTATTTTCTATACATTGCACCATAAACTTCTCATTCAACAAATTCTGACAGTTTTAAGTGACTCACAGTATACTGAAATATACTTCCAACTGTCAGTAATCCTCATGTATATCACCATTGGCTTCCCATTTAACCAATGCTGTCAGTTTAAAGTGAATTTGACTAATATAGAGGCGAAGACCAGCAGTAAACAAAAAGCAGCGCTACTGAAAGAAAGCTCCACAAACAAAAACCTCGGGAAAGGTCACGGGGTGCCTATAAAATTTTCACGGTCGTCATTTTGTAAATGATGAGAGTTTATCTTGTGTGACTCCAAGGATAGTATGTAGCTATACTCTGTACAAATTAACTTCTAACTTGGGAGGGACATGAGCAACAGAGAAGGCATACAGAGGTAGGGATACAACGGCGGTGATGCTACCGTTCTAACCAGCCAGCATTCTTCTAATTTCTCATGAGTGTTCAAGCGCTCATGTCAAACTTACGGAGTTTCCAGTCTGGAATCCTTCAGTCAACCGACTCTAATCGACAAATTGTCAACTGCGCTTCTACCTATGACTCTATTAATCACTGTAATTGGCTGATCTCCCTCCATTTCTCTGCGCCGCATAATTCTGAAGTTAATTTGTACAGAGTATAGTATACTGTGGTATACTATACTTGGTGTCACTCTGCGTTTGCTTGCTGTAATTAAAAGTTTCATCATGCTGGGACATGCTGTAATAATTACTGTATTGTGGAATATCTTGTGAGTTTTTTGACAAGGATGATGGTGAAAATAAATCACGACATTTTGTGTTTTGTTGAATTTTCCCTGAGGATGGTGTCCACAAGTGCTCCAGGCTTGTGCGTGGGTGTTAGAACTGTTGATTATTAGCATAGCCACCTCTAATACAAGGCCCCGGCCTACGATATTGTAACGTCGCAGTGTAGGCCTAGAATCTGATTTAAAAAGATTTGAAAAAATACCAGCTGATCTTTTTCACCAATCATGTATTAGATTCTAGGCCTACACTGCGACGTTGCAATAATATCGTAGGCCGGGGCCTTGTATTAGAGGTGGCTATGTTTATTAGATATTAGACAATGATGGTGATGAATATAGATCTCATTTTGTGTTCTGATCAATTTTTCCTGAGGATGATGTCCACAAGTCCTCCAGGCTTGTGCGTGGGTGTTGGAACTGATATTTTTTAGACAATGATGATAATGAATATAGATCTCATTTTTTGTTTTGTTGAATTTTCCCTGAGGATGATGTTCACAAGTGCTCCAGGCTTGTGCGTGGGTGATGAAACTGATGATTATGAGAGATTAGACAATGATGATGATGAATATAGATCTAAATTTCTGTTTTGTTGAATTTTCCTTGAGGATGGGTTCCACAAGTGCTTCAGGCTTGTGCGTGGGTAATGAAACTGATGATTATGAGAGATTAGACAATGATGATGATGATGAATATATATCTCATTTTGTGTTTTGATGAATTATCAATGAGGATGGTGTCCACAAGTGGTCCAGGCTTGTGCGTGGGTATGAAACTGATGATTATGAAAGATTAGACAATGATGAAGATGAATATAGATCTCATTTTGTGTTTTGTTGAATTTTCCCTGAGGATAGTGTCCAAAAGTGCTCCAGGATTGTGCGTGAGGGATGAAACTGATGATTTATGAGGGATTAGACAATAATGATGATGAATATAGATCTCATTTTGTGTTTTGTTGAATTTTCCTTGGAAATGGTGTCCACAATTGCTCCGAGCTTGTACATGGGGGATGAAACTGATGATTATGAGAGATTAGTGGACCTACAGCTTCAGGCTGGTTCTGAACCATCAGGAAGCCATTTATAAAATATTCTTATTTTATGTAAAATTGTGAAATTTTCTTACATTCTTAAGAGCAATACTAAAGTGTTTAAAATTGGTCGGCCTCAACCACTCTATTCTACTGAGCAGTAGTTTGAATATTAATTATTTATCACCATCTCCCACAGGTTTTTACCTCGAGATGCATGATTCCCCTGAGAACTGTTAGTTTATTAGGTACTTTTCTTATCAATTCGGACATAGATTATTGCTGTATTAATCTATTTATTTACTTTAATTTTTTTATTGATTTCAAATCAACTAGTTTAGTTTTTAATGTTAAACATGCTATTTTTAAGATTTTGATTTGTTTTTGTAAAAATGATATTATGTCACAGCTTTGTTTTATTGTATCATATTTTGTCAACGTGGAATCAATAAAATTTCATTTCATTTCATGTTAAAAGCCGCTGTCAAACAGCAGTTTTTCGATCGAAGCCTTTCGCGTGAATGTTTTTTTATCGTTCAAAGACATGTCCGGCTTGTCGACATGTTCGACAAACTTGTCTTGTCGTTAGTGGCCGGACTAAAGTGCTTTGTTTATTTAAAACATGTGTCTCCACTTCAACAGAGTTATTATAGAGTGTTTTTCATGGAAAACAACATCAAAAGTAAAAAATTGTGAATTTTTGAAACAAAACTTCATAACGCTGCGTTTCACCACAGTTATCAACAAAATGTTCAAACAAACATACTCCTAAAAGTACAGCTGATGAAAATGATCTACAAGAATTTCAGTCATCTTTTACAAATCTCCCAATCCAGTCCTCGAAGAAGCCTCCATAAATACCTCTGAAGCTGCGTTTACACCAAATTTAATAACTTAATCAAAATGTTAATAACTTAATCCTTATAGATTCTATTAGATTGAACATAACTTATCATAGAATGGTCAGAGTGTTCAAGGCACAGAAGCGAGTGGTTAGGATGATGCTGGGGTAACCTCCTAGAACCCCTTGCAGGCCACTGTTCCAAAGTGCAAGAATTCTGACGCTTTCCTGTCTATACATACTCGAGGCTGCACTACATGGACTCAAACATAGAGCTTCCTGGGCTAGAGGATCAGATATACACGGTTACAACACGAGGTCTAGGAATGCTCTGAGACTAGATGCTCATAGAACGTCTTTTTTCCAGGGTAGTCCTGATCACATGAGCTAATATAACCATTTCTCACTATAATCTCTTCTATCACTATTATAATCTTGTAGAAATTATCACAAATATGCACATAGACTAGACTCCACTCTCCTCTCCTATCCCACTCTCCTACTCTCCAACCCCTTCTCTCTCTCACCAGATTACCCCTCCGTTCCTTTCTCTGCAATAAAACCATTTCCCACTATAATCTCTTCTATCACTATTATAATCTTGTAGAAATTATCACAAATATGCACATAGACTAGACTCCACTCCCCTCTCCTATCCCACTCTCCTACTCTCCACCCTTCTCTCTCTCAAGATTACCCCTCCGTTCCTTTCTCTGCAATAAAACCATTTCCCACTATAATCTCTTCTATCACTATTATAATCTTGTAGAAATTATCACAAATATGCACATAGACTAGACTCCACTCCACTCTCCTATCCCTTTCTCTCGCTCACCCACCCCATCACCCTCTCACCAACTTACCCCTTCGTTCCCTTCTCCACCAAAAACAAACAAACCTCTCTACTGAGACTCACTTCAATCTGTCAGTATTGTTTGAATGGGTAACATTGACGTTATCCACAAGAAATGCTGACATGCATTTTGAAGTGAACCGTCTCACTACTGTACGTCATCAATCATACACCCCCCCCTCGCCACACATCACCCATGGCGGCGAGGATGATCTTGACTGGTCTCAGTTTCCGGGAGTTAAACGGCCGTTATCTTTGACGTGACGTCACGTGATTACGTCACGTGCGAGTCACGTGATACTTGAGTTAACGATCATCTGTCAAAGAAGGTGTCACACGCTGCAACTTACGCAGTCTATTTCAATCAGAGATCAGTGCAATAATAATAATTGTAACCATACAATTACTGTAATCTCCCTTGTTTTGTAATAAATAAATAAATGAATATAGTGAGATCCACGTTATAATGACAGTGGAGAAAGATGGAAGAACAACGTTGCGGATTCTCTGCCTTTTGATTAAACTCCATCCGTAGACGATTCTATTGAATCAACAATATGTTTTGACAATTGTGTACCATGAGCGAAGCTTTTAGAGATACACATTTTTTTCAAAATTATCTATTTATTTACAAATGACACTAATGTAATAAAATAATGAGATAGTCCTTGTGCTATTTTTCTTCCAGATTTATAGGTGACAAAGTCCATGATACGGTTAGAATTTCACAATTTTCACAATTTTTATAAAATTTCACAATTTTTATAAAGTTTTAGGGCGAAATGAACAAGAAAACTATAAATTTTAAATTTAGAAGGCTTAAATTGATAAATTGATCGAAAATATTACACTTAATTACCACTTGAGACGAATAATATTGAGATATTTAAGAAAATTTGAAACAATTCAAGAAACAAACTTGTAAACACTAAATCAAACTGAAGAAACTGTTCCAAATGAATAAAAAAATTAGTGTTGATTTTGGGTTTAGAGATGAAAAGTATGAAAATAGAAGGAAAATTAGTATCAGTGCAAAAGGGAATATCAATAGAGATTGAGAGATGTCAGATGTAGAATATCCAGGTTTGTTTAATCACAGACAAATCAATCTATATTATATAAAAGCGAAATGGCATTCACTCACTGACTGACTGACTGACTGACTGACTGACTGACTCACTCACTCACTCACTCACTCACTCGCAGAACTAAAAATCTACTGGACCAAAAACGTTCAAAATGTTCAGTTGGCCCTTTAGAGGCGCACTAAGAAATCTTTTGGCAATATTTTAACTCTAAGAGTGGGCTTTAAGGGTTTAAATTTCGTCTTTTAGCATGTATATTCTTCTTATTCTCTTAATTATAATTGAAAAATGTCCATACCATATGTTAATATAGAACTATAATCTAGAGAGAGTACATATTCGAAACAGTTGTCAACTGGTAACTAAATTAATAATTTTGTCAGGTTGGCATCAACTTGAGTTGACTTTGTTAGGTTGGCACCAAGTTGAAGTTTGAAATGCATTTATCGCGGAAAAATTTATTTGGCACTGCTACTTCAATCAGAGCTACTCCTGCGAATATTATATTACTAGCCGTCAGGTTCGCTTCTCTCGCCATATCCGTTTAGCCAGACGTTTAGTCTGGACCCACGACTGGATCGACCTAACATATGATAAAAATGCAGGCGAGCGAAGCGAGCCTGCTGATCTCATTCTTGGACGATCCAGTCGGGGGTCCAGGGGGCGGAGCCCCCTGGCTAGACGGATATGCCGAGCGAAGCGAGCCTGACGGATAGTACTTAATAAATCTGAAAATAATCAAGAAAATTAATCAAGAAATTATTAATTAAGAAATTAATATATCTGGAAGAGAGGGGCTCCAAAGGATACTCAGTTGGAGCACTAAAATAAATTATTGAGGAGGAGAGAGAATTTTTCAATCTCAAGAGGGGAACAGATGAGATTTTGAGACGAGGAAAAAGATGTGATCCAGAGATGAGAGGGGAGAGTTTGACCAATATTTCAAGCCGAGAACGAGCAATCTGAGTGGATGAATGAATGAATAAATGAACGAAAGAATGAATGAGAAGAGCTTATGAGCTCTGATGGATCGGATCCAGTCATTAGGGGACGAAATCAATTTGAAGCGAACGGTCCGCTGTGACAATAAAAGCTGAAATGCGATTGGCTATAATTGTTTTTGATCGGTCGCGTCCGCCAATCACAAACACTGTTCTAAAATGATGATGATAGTGACAGTGATAATGATGATGATGATGAAGATGATGATGATGATGATGAAGATGATGATGATGAAGATGATGATGATAATGTGATGATGATGATGATAATTATGATGACGATGATGATGATGATGATGATGATGATAATGTTGATGATGATGATGATGATGATGATGATGACTATGATGTTGTTGATGATGATAATAATGATGAAGATGATGATGATGATGATTATAATGTTGATGATGATGATGAAGATGATGATGATAATGTGATGATGATAATGATGATGATGATAATGTGATGATGATGATAATTATGATGACGATGATGATGATGATGATGATGATAATGTTGTTGTTGATGATGATGGTGATGATGATGACGATGATGATGTTGATGATGATGTTGATGATGATGAAGATGTTGATGATGATTATACCCAAATTAACGCGTTTCTCTAGACGATTACTACCTACAAATTAATAGTAGGTATTGCTAAAGTTAACTGCACGAAAATAGTCCGATGGAAATTGGAAAGACTGAGTACCTATTTACCCCCCCCCCCCGCACAAATAGACGTCAATTCCTCAGGTGTATTATGAAAATCAATTATTTATTGTTCTTTATGATCAGCTGTGGACAACGATGATCAACGTAGTGTGCAAGAATGATTATAGATTTTCATATTGATTTAATTCAATATTATATCATAACCATTCATTATCTTCTATTTATTTTTATAATACTAGTAGTTCTGTGAACAGTAGACCTCACGCAATATTCTCATCCACAAGTACCTGATTGAAACTATAGACCTTATGGAGATACAGCAATAGACTGGCTTCTACACACATCTGTGTAATCACTTGTCAGCTGATTTATGATGAATAATTCTATAGTCTGATTTTCACTCTAATATTGGCGTACTAAGGAGGCTTCTTTTTCCTTTTATATTATCCTTGAAATGCAAAATTTCCAAAAACCTTATACATACGTCGACGCGCAATTAAAAAAGGAACATACCTGTCAAATTTAATGAAAATCTATTACCGCGTTTCGCCATAAATGCGCAACATATAAACATTTAAACATTAAGAGAAATGCCAAACCTTCAACTTGAATCTCAGACCTCACTTCGCTCGGTCAATAAGGCTACTATCAGATTCAAGGGTAGCCTATAGGGAACACAAATTAGGAATTAGAGAACAATATTGTATTTGCTTTTTGAGATGTATTTGTTCATTTATATATTTGAATAAAGATTGATACTTTTATTTGGCACCATTGAACTCATCTTTCAATTTCCATCGGACTATTTTCGTGCGTTTAAATATAGTTTGAGGGGTTCTGGTCAGCATCCTTTCTATTCTCATACGTCATCCATCTCCCTCCCACACAGAGAAGCGAATTAATTAATTATTCATCCTGTGAAATCGGATCACATTGCGGACTTTGCGAGATTTAATTTTGATTAGAGCCGATGGTTTAATTGATTGGAGAGGGGCAGAGCTTTAGAATTGAATATGGCTGGATTTAGGATTCAGGTAGGGATTTGAATAGACTAGTGGGTGGGAAGGTGCTGGAGAGTTAAAGAAAGAGGAGAGAGAGCAGGAGTGAGAGAGACAGAGAGAGTGATACATAGATATTATTTTGATTGTTGATTGGTGTAAATGTTTGTTTGACGATTGTTTTAACATGTGAAAGTGTTTCTGACAATAAAAGTGACTGAGGGGAAATTAGAGTGGTGGAGGGGAAGAGCGAGGGAGAAAGGGTGAGGAGGAATGATGAATAGACGAATAAAGAAAATCGAGTGAGGGAGGGGTAGAGAGAGAAAGAGAGAGAGAGAGAGAGAGAGAGAGAGAGAGAGACCGAGAGAGAGAGAGACCGAGAGACCGAGAGAGAGAGTGAGTGAGAAAAGGAAAGAGGAAGATTAGATTAGATTAGGATGTTACAATATTTTTGCTGGCTTATACACACATTTACATTAAATGACGGTAATGTTAATTATTCAACGAATTTTACAAAATATGGAAAATAAATCAATGAGAATTAAGATTGAATGCAATAATTAGAATAACGATAATATAATATTGTGATGTAACTTCATAAATCGGCGGTGTTTCAACAAATAATTGTCGATTCTCTAAGAAGGATATAAAATAATATCGTGTCCATTAACACACGACCGAGAGAAGAGAGAGACAAAGAAGAAGAGAGAGACTGAGAGCGAGAGAGAGAGAGATAGGTGAGTTTTTTAGATTTATTTGGGCATGGGCATAATCAATCATTCATAAACAATAATTTCAACTGCTCCGCGAGGATCTAATTAAAAAATTGACAGACTGAAATTAAATAAAAATGAACTATTTTGAATAAAATGAAATCATTGAATCACACAATAACTGTGGGATGCTCAATAATGAAAATTCAACCAGGATGATAAAAATGTTAGAATTTGAAACTTTCCAGTATCAGCTGTTTTTGAAAGTGCAATATGAAAATGGTCAGTCATTGAAAATTCCTTTGGTCGGGTTATCCAAGTTTGTAATGCTAGTCCAAGTTATTGGTCTCTATGTTCTATGAACATCTATGTTTGTGTTTTGAACACTATTCGTGAATATCCGTTTTGTTGACTGATTCGTAAATATTCGTTTAGTTGAATGCAATTGAACTGTGAGGTGTATTGTGCTACTGGAATTACTTGAAAAGGAAGTCGAAAAACAAGGTAAATCAACAAAAACATGATAATCATGGTAAACTCTCAAAAACAACTGGAAATATTTTGTAGTAGCACAGCTGCTATATTATAGTTCAACAGCTCATTCATAAATGTTCTATGCTCATCTATTTGAAAAATGAATAGCAGTTTTCGATTGAGTACTTGAAAACTCACACCATTGAGTACCACTGAATAGCACGATAATATTAATGTTGATCACAACCACAATATCTTTATTCAATCATAATATTTTTTCACATAATATAAAATTATGTAAAATTTTTTCCAGAATTTTCAAGTGTTTATAACATTATTTATCTGTAATAGTATATTTCGCACCTAGGGTCGAAAATGTACGTTTTCCGGCTCGAGATCGCGGTTTTCAAGTTCGAGACGAAGTCGAGAACTTGAAGCGTTCAAGAGCCGGAAAATCATTTTTGCCCGTGTTGCAAACGCTATTTTTCGCCACACCAAAAAAAAAACTTCCCAATATATAAGAAATTGAAAAATAAATAAAATTCAAACAGCCTATTTTGATAGTTTGAATCTTGGTTATGAAAACTTTCACTGTCAATTAATTTCAATATTACTAATTAATAATTTACAATAGTGACAATATTTTTATGCTATTAATATTTCGAATAATTGTTTGAATTTTTATAGCTCCCGCTTTGCACCTGGTGCAATATCTCATGGATAGATGGATGAATAGAATTTTCATTACTATTTTGAAATAATGTGATTAAAAAATTAATATAATTGCATATTTCACAGTTTTGTCTCAAAATATATCTAAAAAATTGATTGAAATTTGAATTACGGTAACTAATATAAAAAATAGCTAATAAAAGTCGAAATTCATCGACAAAAAAATGTCATTGACCGAGGTTCGAACCTAGATCATGTTTGTAATTCACTGAGCTTTGAGTTCTGATGTATTACGCCTTTACGCTCTCGGCCATTGAGTATTGTTGATTGTAAGGGCCTGTAAGTCAGGTAACGTATGTATGCTACTATAATATAGGTTATAGCGGCAAACTTGAAGCCGGCATTTTCACAACAAAATATTGCCCTGAAAATAGTTAAACCATAGAGAAAACATTCGAAGATTCAATCTTGAGTGGGCCTAATGTTTTCTCTATATGGTTTGATATTGAAGAAAAATTATCTAAAAGTTTTAATAATGAATTACGGAAAAATTACTAGGAATTTTTCAGTCAAGGCTGAGTTTCACCAGTAGGCTTACCTTAAACTTCAGATCTCTGCTGTATTTTCCTATTATTATTGTTGATTGTATTGCATGAAGAAGTGGAATTCGATAATAAAAAAGAAACAATTATTACTCTACCTCACTTTTAAATATTGATACAATTATTGTACTTTGATTTCAAATTCGATTCTTCACTTTTAAATACTTGCGATAGGTACCTTTCTGACAATGGACAATGCAGCCAACATTATATTGTTGAGGCTATGGAGATATGATCGTATTCTATTGTTTGATATCAAAAACACAATAATAAATATTAAATTATGAAACAGTAATTTATAAAATATATTATAGACATGATACCGCGATTCACGATACATAATTATATAGATTATTACAGTCGTTATGAGATTATCTCTATGATTTTTGTGAGATCGGACACGATCAGCTGTTATTCAAGGTCATTTTACAGCCCTAGGGCCGTAAAGTTTTACCGGCCTGGTCGGAAAACAATCACTTTCGGCCTCCATATGACGCACGTAAACCAGCTCATTACATCCAAGTGTGGCGAAAAAAAAAAAATAAATATCGAGTGACATGGCTGGCTCAAGTCTGGTGTCAAAGTTTTCAGGTCGCAACTGATCAATTTCAGGGCCTCTGACGTGACCCTACTAACGACTGCTTTTTAGGCAGCCGGGGCCGATGTCTTAAGCCGCGTTTACACCAAAGTTATTAAAAAATGTTAATAACTCAATCCTTATAGATTCTATTAGATTGAACGGAACTTGACAAACACATAATATGTTTATCATGTGTATGATAAGTTATGTTCAATCTAATAGAATCCACATGGATTAAGTTATTAGCATTTTGTTATAAGTTTTTCACTTCTATCAGTTCTATGTCACGATATGTCGGAGGGAGGAGAGCATGGATATGATAACATATATAAATAAATAATAATAAATGATAAACATTTTGTTAATAACTTTGGTGTAAACGCAGCTTTAACGTGTCCATCCGAAACACGGGAGTGGCCCGAGAAAAATATCTCGCCCGGGCTGGGATTCGAACCCGTGCCGCTAGATTACAAAGCCATCATCACTAATCCAAGGCCACTCCTTTTTATCTGTAAATTTATGTATTAATTATTTTTATTTATTTATTATTTTACAAAGGCGACTTTCTAGAATATACATGTACATGTATATTTAACACGATCATCACATTATGTTCACTGTGAAACAGTCTTCTCAACATACCTCGATATTCCGGATAGTATCAAATTTCAAATAATCCACCTAATCGACCATATTGAATCAGTGGGTAATTAGGGCACTGAGGGGGACATATCACAACCACCCCTAACAGACACCCCCCCAAAATCACCCCCGATAATTTCAGTCACCCAATAAAGCCTTGGGGTTGTAACAAGGTTTCACGCATCCCTTATTGCTAGGGCAGAGCAGATATCACGCCAAATTTAACGGCTGGGTTTTGGCAAATAAGGGGGTAGATTGAGGGGTGAGTTATTGAGGAGGTCATGGGGGTAGGGGGGTTGTAAACCATCCCTAGTTGACTAACGACCGACGCAGTCATAACATCTCATACCAGAGAGTTTGTGTAGAACCTGTGGATACTAACTTGTCTGTCGTCTGCAGTGAAATTCACTACAATTTGGCAGTATTTATTAAATGGGGAGCATGTTCATATGCAATGTGATTCACTTTTCATTGTTGTTTGTATTCGACATTATTCAATATTATTCTCGATGATGTTCGATTCATAATTTATCAAAATTTTAGTATTTTTAATGATTTCTTAGGCTGGCTGGTCATTAACGATAGAACATGCAAGATAAACATGCATGATACGCAGTCGTCATACATTCTTGTGTCGTCACAGTGAAACGCTTCAAGCAAATTTTTTTGTGGTTAGGTTTCAGTATCTCCATTTTTTGTCACAGTTTTTCTTCGCTGCTGTAATTGAAGTTGAATTATTTTTCTATCATTACTAGTAGTTCTGTGAACAGTAGACTTCGCGCTCAGTAAGTTACATTGACCTGTTAATGAAACCTTTTATTTAGAGTTTGTTATAGTTATCAGGTTTCTATTAATTAAGAGTACTACCAATTGTATGCTTATTTTTGTTTCGTATGTATTCAGATGATTCATGTTGTATATTCCAGTCTATTTATTCATTTATCACATTCTGTACAAATACTTAACATGAGGAGAGACGCTCATGCCCAAAACTGTCTCATTTCCAATTTTCACTATACTGTCCAAACCAAAATGTTGAAATACAATTTACACTCTTCAATACTCAGATGAACGAGCAAATTTTGAATCAAATAGATACTATTAGAGTCTAGAATCAAGATATCTAGAACAGTAACTTAATAATTATTCAAAAAGTCTAAATTTTGAATGGAACAAGAAATTTTTGAGCTTAAAACTTTACACTTTACAGAAAACCACTATTAAAGACTCCAAGAAGTACTAACATATAAAACTAAATCCCAAAAATTTTCAATAATAATGTTCAATTGGCATTTATTAGAGTGTGTTGTTTGTTGGTTTTATGGTACTTGTTTGTTTAGATGCTTGATAAGTTCCCTAATACATTTAGGTTTTATCACAGATTAAGACTTGTTAATTCTTGTCTGGTAGTTTTATGTAGAAATCAACTTGTAATAATTCATGACAGTAAATGTACGATTGATGTCAATAACTGATGATCCCTGATTTCCTCATCAGTATCAGAAATCCTTAAATAAAATCACTGATCAGTCATACGGTCAGTGATTTCCTGATTAGAATCAGAAATCCTCAACCAAAACAACTGATCAGTCATACGGTCAGTGATTTCCTGATTAGAATCAGAAATCCTCAAACAAAACAACTGATCAGTCATACGGTCAGTGATTTCCTGATTAGAATCAGAAATCCTCAATCAAAACAACTGATCAGTCATACGGTCAGTGATTTCCTGATTAGAATCAGGAATTCTCAACCAAAACAACTGATCAGTCATACGGTCATTGATTTCCTGATTAGAATCAGGAATCCTTAAGCAAAATCACTGATCAGTCATACGGTCATTGATTTCCTGATTATAATCAGAAATCCTGAATCAAAACAACTGATCAGTCATACGGTCAGTGATTTCCTGATTAGAATCAGAAATTCTCAACCAAAACAACTGATCAGTCATACGGTCAGTGATTTCCTGATTATAATCAGAAATCCTGAATCAAAGCAACTGATCAGTCATACGGTCAGTGATTTCCTGATTAGAATCAGAAATCCTTAAACAAAACAACTGATCAGTCATACGGTCATTGATTTCCTGATTAGAATCAGGAATCCTCAAGCAAAATCACTGATCAGTCATACGGTCAGTGTTTTCGTGATTGGAATCAGAAATCCTTAAACAAAACAACTAATCAGTCATACGGTCAGTGATTTCCTGATTATAATCAGAAATCCTGAATCAAAGCAACTGATCAGTCATACGGTCAGTGATTTCCTGATTATAATCAGAAATCCTGAATCAAAGCAACTGATCAGTCATACGGTCAGTGATTTCCTGATTAGAATCAGAAATCCTTAAACAAAACAACTGATCAGTCATACGGTCATTGATTTCCTGATTAGAATCAGGAATCCTCAAGCAAAATCACTGATCAGTCATACGGTCAGTGTTTTCCTGATTGGAATCAGAAATCCTTAAACAAAACAACTGATCAGTGATACGGTCAGTGATTCCCTGATTAGAATCAGAAATCCTTAACCAAAACAACTGATCAGTCATACGGTCAGTGATACCCTGATTAGAATCAGAAATCCTCAATCAAAACAACTGATCAGTCATACGGTCAGTGATTTCCTGATTAGAATCGGAAATACTCCATTTTGAGCACCAAAATCAAAGTCCCACTCAACTTGAGCAGCACTCAACTACATTCACTTTCAAAGTACTCTCTTCTCAAAACAAAACCCTCGATCAATCCTTCCCCACTCAATCCCATAGAATCCCACTCATACTACCCAATCCCATCATTCCCCTTCACATTCAATCCCTTACCCCCAACGAGTCAATCCCACTCAATCAAAGGCATATCCCTTCAACACTACCCTCTGTATTGAATACATTCATTCGATACATCGGAATGGTATGGAGAAAGCGGCTATCAGATTCGAATTAACCACATATGTAGATGTTGCGCAGTGGCTGTGATTAGGAGAGAGGAGGAGGTGGTGGATGAGAAGGGGGTTGAGGAGGAGGAGGAGGTTGAGGAGGTGCTGAAGGAGGTGGTTGGAGAGAAGAGAAGGAGGAAATTGGGGAGGAGGAGGTTGGTTGGTGGTGGAGGAGGAGAAGGAGGTGGTTGAGGAGGCGGTGGAGGTGGAGGAGGTTGATGAGGAGGATGAGGAGGAGGTTGAGAAGGATGTGAAGGAGTAAGAGGAGGAGATGGAAGAGAAGGAGGTGGAGGTGAAGGAGAAGGAGAAGGAAGAGGAGGAGAAGGAAGAGGTTGAGGAGAACGAAGGGGAGGAGAATGAAGAGGAGGTGGATGAAGAGGAGGAAGAGGTTGAGAAGTAGGTGGTAGATTAGATTAAATTAGATTAGATTAGATTTATTTATTTATGTATGTTACAATAATTACTGGCTTATACACTAATTCACATCAAATGACGGTAATGCTAATTATTCAACGAATTTTACAAAGTATAGATAATTAATCAATGAGAATAAAGATTGAATGCAATTAGAATAACGATAATATAAAATTGTAATGTAACTTCATAAATCGGCGGTGTTTCAACAAATAAAATTGTCGATTCTCTAAGAAGGATATAAAATAATATCCTTCCCATCAACACACGACCGGGATGTGATGGAATATTATAACATGTGAATATGTGATTTGAATGTTAGACATGGGATGAATGGATAAGATGGATGTTATTAGAATGAGTAATAGTGGATACAATATTGCATTAATGATTCAAAATAGATAAATGGAACAAACGTTATAGGGTGTGATTTAAATAAGATTTTAGAGATTGATTGAGTAATAATCACGTTATACAATACTAAAGAACAGAAAATGATGAGATGAGATGATGAATATGTATTTATGTAAGATGGATGAATGAATGGAATGAAGAATGGAAAGGAAGGGAGATTAGAATATTTGTCATGCAGTGCTCTAGGGGTGGACAGACTCAGTCATTTTCTTTATAAGATACTTTTCCAAAGACAAGATAAAGCCCGCTCGGCTCTCAATGCATCTAATAGAGTTGGGAAGTTTATTCCATTCACGACAAGCACTGACAAGGAACGATTTAGAATAAATAGTAGTTCGGTGATTAGGTATCCTAGGAGTATTAGCACCAGTTCTAGTATGGGAAGCATCTATCCTCCTACCATCGGAAACAAATTTAAAATCATTTTTGAAATAATTAGGATTGCCATATTTTGAAGTATCTCTAAGTTTGATTATTCTGAAACGTCTCTGATTGGGAAGCTTCAGGGTAGAGCTAGCAATGTGTGCTGGGGTGATATGTTCATGGCGTTCAAGAGAGTAAACAAAACGTAGACAATAATTTTGGCAGCGCTGCATTTTATAATTGAGTGTAAATTGCATGTCATTGAGGGCAAAGTTGCAGTACGTGGAATTTGGAAAAATAAGAGATTGGACCAGTAATAATCGTATACTTCTAGGAAGAACATCTTGTATTTTTCTAAGTGAATGCATTGCTGAGAAACCCTTTCTACAGGTTTTATTGACTTGTTCTGACCAGTCGAGGTTTTTATCCATAATGATGCCTAGGTTTTTTACTGAGCTGTAGTAGGGAATCACATTACCATCAACAGTTATTTTATGTTTCGAGTTGGGGAGTGCGAAGGGAAAGGGGAGGAGGAAGAAGAGTTGGGAGAAAATGAGGATGAGGAGAAGGGATAGGAGGAGAAAGGAATCCATTCGGGTTTCCACACTTCTTTCTTTTGCGTTTCTCACATTGATTCACTGCTTGCTAAAATAATTATCCTCCACTAAACTTTGGAACGCTTATAAATCCTTATTCTTTCTCTTCTTCTTCCCTGATTCCATTCTCTCTGAATCATCCGACCACTACGTTGCATGACCCGTTATAAATGTCATGTTCTGCGAACACACTACATCAACCGCTTATTTTTCTAGACGGAAATCACATTTATCATTTTCTACCTCTATTCTGTTGTTATGGTCTTTGTTGGAATAGTTCAATATAGGCTTATTTGTTTGATATTTACTGGTGATTATTTGTGAAACTTTCCTTCTATATAGTGAGATATACTTCAAACAATCAGTATTCCTTATAAAAAATGATATCAAAGCGTCCCTTTCAACCTTTTACGAAATGAATTTGTTGCAAGTGAAGTGGTTATCACTCAGACTCAGTTTTGTACCTGATAAACCAATGTAGATAGATCCTTGAGATTCACTTAGGATGTTATGATTTAAAAGGATGTTATGTTCTAATTTTTGTATAGTTGCGCTCATCGAATTTCCATGTAGCTGTTTACCCTGTTGTCAATATTTGCAGTAGCAGAAGTCTTCGGGGTGATTCACAGCATTTAATTGGAATTTCATTGAATGATTAATATCCATTAATTAGAATTTGAGGAAATGCAGCTTCTAATTTATTTCCATCTGTAGACTGGCTGGCCGCTATGGCTTTGTATAAAATGAGCGCTGTTATCCAGAGATTGTCAGTTTGGAGTAAGGGTAAAGCAGGGAACCCGCTATGCCGTCACCGTCAGGCACCGTCCAGCACCGACCGTCACCGTCAGTCGTCGCCTTCACCGTCATTTTTCCATCGATAACCCACTTGCCCGTCTGGTTAGCTCCGTCAGAAACCGGAGCTAACCAGAAGAGATGCATCAGTTGCGATGGAGAGTTCATCAGACGAGAAATTGCTAGTAATAGCCGCAGCATGTGCTGAAGAAGAAGAGATACAGAAACGGAGGAAGCATAGGTACTGGGTGCACGAAATCTTCAGAAGAAGAAACGAATATGGTGAATTTCATAATTTGTTTGACGACTTGAAAAAAGACGATGCTAAGTTCTTTTTATATTGCCGCATGACTCCAAAGAAGTTCTACGAATTGCTCGAGTTACTGAAATTCCCAGTGGAACACAGTAATGTTTACTGGAACACAGTAACAGTTTTACGTTATTTCTCGGTTGCTGATGACTTTTAAGACAACTGCTAGCTTTTCCCGAGTCCCTGGGATCAAGAACTTTAATTTAAGACCTCTCCCATCATCGTGTGATTTGTCAAACGGCCAAAACTTCGATTTCATAATTATTTCGCTTACAGAATAATATTTGTAAATAACTTACCTGACATGGTATCAAACTTTTCTGAGATTTCCTGCCAAGCATTATCTTTGTTCCTGTTGTCGTGATAACTATTATCACTAGTATTATACAGGAAGAGATACTCCCTAATAGCCTCTATCAACATTTCGTCCGTACTCATCGCTCACAGAACAAAGGCGCACTACAACAAAACACTGGCGATGTGACTTCACTGATAGTTGAATGTCAACTGGAAGAATGATAAAAAAACGGACCGGCTATCCGGCAAGAATGCCCCAAACAGCAATGGTGGCCGACGGTGACTGACGGACACGGTCGTGGCCGGTGACGGACGGGTATAGTGGGTTGCCGTTCGTTTGAAACAATGCAAAGCAATGTTGCCGGTACGCAACGGTGACGGTCGGTGCCGGACGGCGCCTGACGGTGACGGCATAGTGGGTTCCCTGCTTAAGCAGTCCTCACCGGCAATTAGGAGGTACTGGGTTCGATACCCGGGCTGACAAATAATTTTAGTATAGTTTCGCTAATCGAATTTCCATCAAGCTGTTTACCCTGTTGTCAATATTTGCAGTAGCAGAAGTCTTCGGAGTGATATACAGCATTTAATTGGAAATATCGGGGCACCGAACTTCGCTCGTTATTTTTATTTATTGATAACAGAACACAATGTTTTAAAATGATCGTGTTTATATTTTACAGCTGGCTATACGTCAGCTTATGAATTTCGGGGATAAGATATTTTGATTTTCCACGGACGCACTTTTTTATTATTCACACACGACGAAAGTCTCAGCTGTTTTTCAAGGATGAATTATCCTTTTAATGTCCTTCAGCAACTTTTCCCAGGGATAAGACCTAGTGCAATCGAATTTTTATATCATAAACCTACTATGTTCCAAATTTCGTGAAAATCGTTAGAGCCGTTTTCGAGATCCGTTGGACATAAATAACCAAATATAAATGAATATAAATAACGAAATATAAAAAATATATACAGATATACAGAAATTGCTCGCTTAATATAATAGGATTTCGTTTAATAATAAATATCGGGGACCGAGCTTCGCTCTGGAGTACAAAAGCATAAAAAATTTAATACCAAAGAAGAAATTATAATAACATTCACACTAAAATATTCTATCAAATCACAGTAAATTGGGATTAATTCCCAAAGGAATGCAAAAATTTCCCCCACAAAGGCCCAGTTGCACAAAAGCCGGTTAAGTTTTAATCCTGATTAACTTCACGTGAACCAAATCAGAGAGATTCATTTATTTCAAAAAGGTGGATCCACTGGAATTAATCAGGATTGGAAATAACCCGGCTTTTTTGCAACCGGCACTAAGTACCCGATTGAATGATTACAAAAGTTCAACAGCTGAGTCATAATTTTGACACAGTCCCACACACATGGACTCGCTCATTCACTTCCATCACCAACAGACGACGAAATAATTATTATCATCTGTTTTTCCAAGGATGGATAATAATTATCCTTTCAATGTCCTTCAGCGAGTTTTCTCAGGGATGAGACCTAGTGCAATCGAATCTTTATTTTATAAACCATAGTAGGTTTTCGAGAGAATTTCGTGAGAATCGTTGGAGCCGTTTTCGAGATCCGGTGAAATACAAACATGATTATAATCATCTAAACATCCAAACATATAAACAGAAGTTGCTCGTCTAATAGTATAGGATATACAGATATACAGAAATTGCTCGGAGAAATATGATTGGATTTCGTTTAATAATAATAATAATAATATTAAAGCTGCGTTTACACAGGAGTTAATAACACGAGTTATTAACAAAAAGTTATTAACTTGACTGAATCGTCAAAAAATTATCTTGACAAAAGTTGATAACTCATGTTTCTAACAGAAAATTCCTTGTTATTAACAAGATCTTGTTATCAATATAATTGACTTCCATATGATTTCATTTAACGAGACTATCCATATGATATAGCAGCCGAAATAAAAAGCAAAAAATTGTCTTCAAATTTGAATTGAAACATGTGTTTGATCATTAAAATAATAAATTATCTTATCATCTTATAAATAATTATCTCTAAATAATGTGTAAGTAAATTATAATGCGTTTACACCAGAGTTTAAAACAAAAGTTCCCAACATAAGTTAATAACATTTTCTTTTCGCTGCTAGTTTTGTTATCAACAAAAGTTGATAACTTTGTCACGTGTTTTGTCTGCAGCTGTAGTTATTAGGGAACAGCTGTAGTTGTAGGGTAGGGATGCTGGGCGAGGGGGTTGCGGGGAAGATAGTAACCTGTTATTAACAAAAGTTACCGACTCTCGATGGATAACATAAATCTTGTTTATACTAACAAGGAATTTTCTGTTGAAAACACGAGTTATCGACTTTTTTCAAGAGAATTTTTTGTCGATTCAGTCAAGTTGACAACTTTTTATTATAATAACTCATGTTATCAACTCCGGTGTAAACGCAACTCAACATGATGTAATTAACTTTTGTAATTAACATCAGTTGATAACAAAAACGTTAAAAACTTGTGTTATTAACTCCGGTGTAAACGCAACTCAACATGATGTTAATAACTTTTGTAATTAACATCAGTTGATAACAAAAACGTCAAAAACTTGTGTTATTAACTCCGGTGTAAACGCAACTCAACACGATGTTATTAACTTTTGTAATTAACATCAGTTGATAACAAAAACGTTAAAAACTTGTGTTATTAACTCCGGTGTAAACGCAACTCAACATGATGTTATTAATTTTTGTAATTAACATCAGTTGATAACAAAAACGTTAAAAATTTGTTTTATTAACTCCGGTGTAAACGCAACTCAACATGATGTTATTAACTTTTGTAATTAACATCAGTTGATAACAAAAATGTTGAAAACTTGTGTTATTAACTGCGGAGTAAACACAGCTGAATTAGCATTTGAGGAAATGCAACTTCCAATTCATTTACATAAATGTCATGATTTGTTAAATGTTCCATTATAACTGAGAGCTTAAACGTTGATGCTGTCAATAATCTAGCTTCCAATTTTGGAGAAATACCACAGTATTCCCTCCCATAGGCCTACAATCAAAATATACCCATTATAGGAATTAGCTACACCCCAACTGATTCCAGTTTACTCTTTATATACCAGGCCCCTCTGTATATAGCCCATAAATACACGTATATCTTGATTCATTATATAAACTCAATGGTAGCCTACCCGTTCCATCACTCATCAGATTCAAGGTTCATCTCCATTCAATGAATACATTTCCACTCTCCCACAAATCCACGCATCCATTATGCACCTACATGGGATGCACATTTCACAGAGTGCATCTGCATTCTATAGAATGCACCTTTTGTGCATCATCTTGCATAGAATGCATCGACCTTTTGTGCATCATCTTGCATAGAATGCATCGACCTTTTGTGCATCATCTTGCATAGAATGCATCGACCTTTTGTGCATAGGAAGGAGGGCTTTCTCGTTGATAGGTGATATTACATCTTTCATGAATGGATGTCAGCTTATAGGTTGGGATAGGATCCTGTCATGTAGATTCAATGAGTGGCTTTGATATTGGAATGCTTATAGCTTTAAGTGAATATTACTATAATGGGGTCCACGTTATAATGGCAGTGGAGAAAGATGGGAAAACAAGGTTGCCGATTTTCTGTCTTCTATAGAGGATAGCTGATACCGGTATTTATGATGTGATATTGATTGTTCATTCTTGTTTAAAATGATCAATAATTATATTTTATTCGCCAAGGAAATATTTTTTCAATAATATTGATAAATGGATTTTCATGATTGAGATTTGATATTTTGTTTATTAATTGATCTTATTAATTAACTTGTTATTAATTATGGGAATTTATTGACCGAGCGAAGTGAGGTCTAAGATTCAAGTCGACGGTTTGGCATTTCTCTTGTTTATATGTTTATTTGTTGCGCATTTACGGCGAAACGCGGTAATAGATTTTCATGAAATTTGACAGGTATGTTTCTTTTTAAATTGCGCGTCGACGTATATACAAGGTTTTTGGAAATTTTTCATTTTAAGGATAATACAAAAGGAAAAGGAGTCTCATTTGAACGCCAATATTACCGTAAAAATCAGTCTTTAGAATAATTCATCATATATTAGCTGTCTAGTAGACTATAATACTACCCGTTCAAAAACATCGAACATCTTGAAAATGTATCTTTCCATCAACGTTGTAGACCGTTGCAGCCAGACCTGATAACAGCGCTCACACTCACATTCCGGGACGACACGGCACGGTACGATAGGACAGAAAGCTCTATGTTGATTTAGGATTTTTTCTAGACATTCTAAATTGATAAATTATTTATCAATTTTTGAGAAAACATATCAACAGGTCAATATAACTTACTGAGCGCGAGGTCTACTGTTCACAGAACTACTAGTTACACATTGTTTAAAAACAATCTGGCAACGTCGCGGTGCTAGAAATCTCTGCTTGTCAAGAGATAGACAAAGATAGAAACACCAATGTTAATCAAAACCCTGCCATTATAACGTGGGCTTCACTATAGAGTCGATTTCCCTAAACCATCTCACTTTATGTATTGATGAGGCTGCATTGAAGATTGAACAGTTACATATATACATAGTATATATTGAATGATGCCTAATAAAATACTGAATGGGCTCATATACGTTGAATCGTGAACTATATATTGAATGGATCACAGAGTAGATGATGTTGTTGATTGAAAGGTGATATATAGTTATGTTCATGTACAAGCCTACATTGATGGTGTTGTGTTGTATATTGAATGGTGTCCAGAAGGGATGGTTATGATGATGTTTGTGATGTTGCTGTTGACGATGATGATGATGATAATAATAATGATGATGATTATGATGATGATAATAATTTTAATCCAAATCTCACTGTTAAATCAAGCCGATAGTCCCACTAGTTTTTTTCGTGAAGCTATGTGACGCTGGTAGTCTCTCATACTGTGCCGTTCATACACTCCAAAACGGCCAAGACAGTAATAATAGACGGTTGTCAACAGAAATCGGCTTGAGTTGACAAAAATCAGCTTGAAATTTGGTAGACCTACCTACATCATTGTATATCTTCTTATGCTATCTTTGCTCTAACAAAGAATGGTATAGAAGTGTCTACACTCATTGAAGAGAGAGTTTATTCACTTGTATTTATTTTTCGGTTTCAAGTGAGCTATGATTTTTTTGACAAGGTTAATATATTATTTTTATTCTGTTCAATCATTTAATTGCATGTGTGTAAAATTTGCATTATTTTGAAATGTTTAGTAGATGGAAATGAAATGTATACAGTATATGAAATGATAACATGATACCATAGAGAAACAATAGCATAAGTAGATATCCCATGGCATAGGGCGTTTATGTCGCAACTTTTACTGTTATCTCAAGCCGATAATCCACGTAGTTCTTTCCCGTGAAGCTGTGTGACGCTGATAGTCTCTCATATTGTGCCGTTCATACACTCTTACCCGGTGAAAACAGTAAAAATCGACAATAGTCGACAGTAATCGGCTTGAGATAACAGTAAAAGTTGCGACATAAACGTCCTATACCATGGGATATCTACTTACGCTATTGTTCCTCTATGATGATACCGACTCCTGGCAGACAACCTTTCGGGTTATGTCAAATATTTTGTCTTGTGTTACATTTCTGATATAAATTCTCTTGTAGTGTATGGTTTCATCGTTTTATTATGTAAATAAAGGCATTCTCAATTCAAGAGTGAGAATGAGAGAGAAGGACTGTGTGAGAGATAAAACAAGAGTATGGTTTATGTCATATATTGATTACTGTACTGTCGATACTATACTGTGTATGTCGCTCATCGATTGAGATGATAACGCTAGCTATTGACCCATATTCGACCTAGTATAGTATGATACTAGTTCAGACGGTAAGTGTGCTTAGATTGCGTTTGTAGATCAATAATGACAGGTTTAACAGGATGACCTTATAGTGAGATTCACCTCACTCTGTCAGAATACATAATCTATAACATCGTTTCTTCCCATTTACCCAATGCTGACAGTTTGACGTGAATATGGAACAGGTTCAATAGGTTGACCTATATTAAAATTCACTATGGACTGTCAGAATTAATAATCTAAAACATGAAGGCTTCCCATTCAAACAACTATGACAGTTTGATATGAATACTGTTAGTATAGCATACTCATGCTGTCACCAGTATTATGACAAGGTAGGCTTTGATCAAAGTTAAATGGACATTGTTGCTGGTTAAATGGGATGACAGTGGGTGGTGCGAGAGAGAGAGAGGGTGAGAGAGAGAGAGAAAGAGACAGAGAGAGAGAGAGAGTGAGAGAGAGAAAAAGACAGAGAGAAAGAGAGAGAGAGAGATTGATTGATTACTTTATTTATGTAGATTACAATATATACTCGCTTATACACTTATATATAATAGCTTACAAGACAGCAAAATTATAGATGAATTTACATAATACAGACTAAGAAAATTATTATTGAACTGAATATGATATGAAAAAGCAATTGTAATATAATAACTATAGATAATTATATTGTTATGCATCTACATAAATTGGCGGAGCTTTGGACATATCAATGTCCATCTTCAGAAGAATATTAAAAATATCCTCCCCACTAACTCTACAAGAGAGAAAGAGAGAGAGAGAATGAGAGAGAGAGAGTGAGAGAAAGACATAGAGGTATTGATTGAGTACTTTATTTATGTAGATTATAATATATACTAGCTTAAACATTCATATACAATAGCTTACAATACAGCAAAATTATACATGAATTTACATAATATAGACTAAGAAAATTTATTGAACTGTATATGATATGAGAAAAAGCAATTTGGAATAAATAGAGATAATATTGTTATCTGTTATTTATGCATCTACATAAATTGTCGGAGCTTTGGACATATCAATGTACATTCTTCAGAAGAATATTAAAAATATCCTTCCCACTATCTCTCTAGCAAAACGTTAATTTCCATTAATTCAACTGAAGATTTATACTTTATAAATGAAAATATTGTGAAAGTATTAATATGAAGATTTAAGAATAAAAACAGAAAATTGAAAAATTAAAATAATTATTGACTATTCTTGACTATTCGAAAACGTCTTTGATCGAGAAGCTTCAATGTTGAACTGGTAATGTGGGCAGTGGTGAAGTTGGGCAGTGTCTAATGACGTTGAAGAGAGTAGACAAAACGTGAGAGGGAGAGAGTGTGTGAGAGAGAGAAAGCACTGGATAAGGGTACTTGTTTAGGATACTATACTAATATAGTATATTTGCACCTAAGGCCGAAAATGAGACTTTTCCGGCTCGAAATCGGTTTTCAAGATTGAGAGGTGGAAAAATATTTTTGCCCGTGGTGCGAACGCTATTTTTCGCCACACAGAAAAATAAACTATATATATATATATATATATATATATATATTATATATATATATATATATTATATATATATATATATATATATATATATATATATATATATATGAGAATAATTGCTTATCAAGCACTTCCGAAAGCAAAAGTGGAAGGTCATAGCTCTTGCAAATCTGAGGTAATCTGAATATCAGGAAATTGTCCAAGTATTTTTATTTTTTATTCTTATTTGTCTAAATAACCTAAAAGATTATGTTCAATCATGTGGGAGGTTGAGTTTATACTTTTTTATTCTTTCAAACACTAAAGACCATTTCTCTTTCACCTTTCTTAGTTCCATGTTAGCCGGCGGAAAGGGTACTTTTCCGGCCTTAGCCGGAAAGAAACCTGTTCTGACGTCAGACGAGAGTCGTCTGCAAACTATGACTTTTAGATCTACGTAGGGACTGGAAAACAGCTGCTTTCTGTGCAGTGTGGCGAAATAGTATATTTCGCACCTAGAGCAGAAAATGAGATTTTTCCAGCTCGAAATCGGTTTTCAAGTCCGAGGCCGTAGGCCGAGGACTAGAAAAGATTGAGAGCTGGAAAACACTTTTGCCCGTGGTGCGAACGATATTTTTCGCCACACTACAGGTATTGCTGACAAAATAAATAAAGAATACAAAATAAAGAATACTCGTTAAGCTATCGTACCTATCTCTTGATTTTAGTGGTAGAAGATTTGCAGTGAGGATTTCAGATTCTTTTAAAATTTCACTTGGAATACCACAGTCATCTTCAAGCATTTTTGAAAATTCGGAATGCACTAATCAACAATAAATAATTGAATAAAACTGGTTGCGAAGCGAATTAGTTTGATTGGAAACTGGAACTGAAATCATGGCGACTTCAGCTGATGATGAAAGTGGACACTCGCCCGATCTAGCGGATGACTTATCAACTACTTTCATGAGCGGCTGGAAAGAGACAACTTTCTGGCCTAGACCGGAAAAGAAACCCTTTTCTGACGTCGTCTGCAAACAAGGTCTTTCAGATCTACGTAGGGACTGGAAAACAGCTGCTTTCTGTGCAGTGTGGCGAAAATGAATTTTCAAGTACACCTTGCTCCGCAAGGGCTAATAAAAAACTTGACAAATTGAAAACTAGAAGTTCAGAAGTGATGATGCTGAGTCTCCTATCTGTTACGTATATAAGCCAGTTCTTTCCTTTATTCATTATAGAAGAATGCTGACAGAATGAAGCAGAACCCTCTGTCAGTTTTTCCCTATAAATAGCTGCAAAGCTTCTCATTGAATCAATTCCGACAGTTTGAAGAAAATCTAACTATATCTCAAAATGTCAGTTTACCCTATGAATAACTCCAAATCTGCCCATTCAACCGACACTGCCAGTATGAAGTGAATCTGACTGCAGAGAGATGGGGATTTGCTTGAGCAGTAGCATGAAGCATAGACAGAGAGGAGATATTTAGAGTGGCCAGAGGTCTATTGACTGTAGACTGCTCATCTGATGTCTAGATTCTTGAGAACGGACAAGTCCAATTTCATATCCCTGCCTCTTCAGATCTTCCAAGAGGTTGCAGTGTGTGAGCATAAGAGAAAGAGAGTATGAGAGAGTATCAGAGTATGAGAGAAGGAGAGTATGGAAGCATGTAAGGGGGTTATTTGAGTTTTAGTCGGATACAATCTTGTAGGAGGAGGAGGAGAAGAAGAGAATGGAAGAGAGAGAGAGAGAGAGAGAGTGAGAGAGAGAAAAAGACAGAGAGAAAGAGAGAGAGAGAGATTGATTGATTACTTTATTTATGTAGATTACAATATATACTCGCTTATACACTTATATATAATAGCTTACAAGACAGCAAAATTATAGATGAATTTACATAATACAGACTAAGAAAATTATTATTGAACTGAATATGATATGAAAAAGCAATTTGTAATATAATAACTATAGATAATTATATTGTTATGCATCTACATAAATTGGCGGAGCTTTGGACATATCAATGTCCATTCTTCAGAAAGAATATTAAAAATATCCTCCCCACTAACTCTACTAAGAGAGAGAGAGAGAGAGAATGAGAGAGAGAGAGTGAGAGAAAGACATAGAGGTATTGATTGAGTACTTTATTTATGTAGATTATAATATATACTAGCTTAAACATTCATATACAATAGCTTACAATACAGCAAAATTATACATGAATTTACATAATATAGACTAAGAAAATTTATTGAACTGTATATGATATGAGAAAAAGCAATTTGGAATAAATAGAGATAATATTGTTATCTGTTATTTATGCATCTACATAAATTGTCGGAGCTTTGGACATATCAATGTACATTCTTCAGAAAGAATATTAAAAATATCCTTCCCACTATCTCTCTAGCAAAACGTTAATTTCCATTAATTCAACTGAAGATTTATACTTTATAAATGAAAATATTGTGAAAGTATTAATATGAAGATTTAAGAATAAAAACAGAAAATTGAAAAATTAAAATAATTATTGACTATTCTTGACTATTCGAAAACGTCTTTGATCGAGAAGCTTCAATGTTGAACTGGTAATGTGGGCAGTGGTGAAGTTGGGCAGTGTCTAATGACGTTGAAGAGAGTAGACAAAACGTGAGAGGGAGAGAGTGTGTGAGAGAGAGAAAGCACTGGATAAGGGTACTTGTTTAGGATACTATACTAATATAGTATATTTTGCACCTAAGGCCGAAAATGAGACTTTTCCGGCTCGAAATCGGTTTTCAAGATTGAGAGGTGGAAAAATATTTTTGCCCGTGGTGCGAACGCTATTTTTCGCCACACAGAAAAATAAAACTATATATATATATATATATATATATATATATTATATATATATATATATATTATATATATATATATATATATATATATATATATATATATTATGAGAATAATTGCTTATCAAGCACTTCCGAAAGCAAAAGTGGAAGGTCATAGCTCTTGCAAATCTGAGGTAATCTGAATATCAGGAAATTGTCCAAGTATTTTTATTTTTTATTCTTATTTGTCTAAATAACCTAAAAGATTATGTTCAATCATGTGGGAGGTTGAGTTTATACTTTTTTATTCTTTCAAACACTAAAGACCATTTCTCTTTCACCTTTCTTAGTTCCATGTTAGCCGGCGGAAAGGGTACTTTTCCGGCCTTAGCCGGAAAGAAACCTGTTCTGACGTCAGACGAGAGTCGTCTGCAAACTATGACTTTTAGATCTACGTAGGGACTGGAAAACAGCTGCTTTCTGTGCAGTGTGGCGAAATAGTATATTCGCACCTAGAGCAGAAAATGAGATTTTTCCAGCTCGAAATCGGTTTTCAAGTCCGAGGCCGTAGGCCGAGGACTAGAAAAGATTGAGAGCTGGAAAACACTTTTGCCCGTGGTGCGAACGATATTTTTCGCCACACTACAGGTATTGCTGACAAAATAAATAAAGAATACAAAATAAAGAATACTCGTTAAGCTATCGTACCTATCTCTTGATTTTAGTGGTAGAAGATTTGCAGTGAGGATTTCAGATTCTTTTAAAATTTCACTTGGAATACCACAGTCATCTTCAAGCATTTTTGAAAATTCGGAATGCACTAATCAACAATAAATAATTGAATAAAACTGGTTGCGAAGCGAATTAGTTTGATTGGAAACTGGAACTGAAATCATGGCGACTTCAGCTGATGATGAAAGTGGACACTCGCCCGATCTAGCGGATGACTTATCAACTACTTTCATGAGCGGCTGGAAAGAGACAACTTTCTGGCCTAGACCGGAAAAGAACCCTTTTCTGACGTCGTCTGCAAACAAGGTCTTTCAGATCTACGTAGGGACTGGAAAACAGCTGCTTTCTGTGCAGTGTGGCGAAAATGAATTTTCAAGTACACCTTGCTCCGCAAGGGCTAATAAAAAACTTGACAAATTGAAAACTAGAAGTTCAGAAGTGATGATGCTGAGTCTCCTATCTGTTACGTATATAAGCCAGTTCTTTCCTTTATTCATTATAGAAGAATGCTGACAGAATGAAGCAGAACCCTCTGTCAGTTTTTCCCTATAAATAGCTGCAAAGCTTCTCATTGAATCAATTCCGACAGTTTGAAGAAAATCTAACTATATCTCAAAATGTCAGTTTACCCTATGAATAACTCCAAATCTGCCCATTCAACCGACACTGCCAGTATGAAGTGAATCTGACTGCAGAGAGATGGGGATTTGCTTGAGCAGTAGCATGAAGCATAGACAGAGAGGAGATATTTAGAGTGGCCAGAGGTCTATTGACTGTAGACTGCTCATCTGATGTCTAGATTCTTGAGAACGGACAAGTCCAATTTCATATCCCTGCCTCTTCAGATCTTCCAAGAGGTTGCAGTGTGTGAGCATAAGAGAAAGAGAGTATGAGAGAGTATCAGAGTATGAGAGAAGGAGAGTATGGAAGCATGTAAGGGGGTTATTTGAGTTTTAGTCGGATACAATCTTGTAGGAGGAGGAGGAGAAGAAGAGAATGGAAGAGAGATGAGAGAGAGAGAGAGAATGAGAGTATTTGAGAAGATATGTGAGGATCATGAGAGGGTATAAGAGTATGAGGGAAGGAGACTATGTGAGGAGATTATTTGAGTTTTAGTTGAACACTTTCTTCGAGGAAGAGGAGAAGTTAATGAGAGTGAATTGAGAGAGAGAGAGAGAGAGAGAGAGAGAGAGAGAGAGAGAGTGAGAGAGAGAGAGAGAGAGAGAGAGAGTGAGTGAGAGAGTGAGTGAGATAGATAGATAATTGACTTTTATTTACACTTCACAATAAAAGTGATGTGGGCGAAATTGTGACAATAAAAGCCCCCTCTTCCATTTAACCCACGATTATAAGTTAAATAAAAATAATAACATACTTTACAATTCAAAATTAAATGATGATTAACAATTCTAAGGGAACAACAGAATCAAATTTAATAATTTGTAGTCAATCTCGTGAGAGAGAGAGAATGATTGATTGATTGAATTGCCTTTATTAAGGGCGGAGTTGGGACTCCAGGTTCTCTCTGCCACAAAACCCTTTACATTTCATACAAATTAATACTAAGATAACAAAATCAAAATTATAATAAATAAGAAAAATGAACAGGAAATCTAAACTTCAAATTGATAACCAATACAAAATACATTTTTACGAAAATGAATATTAAATAGAGATTCATTCATTCATTCATTTATTCGTGGATACAATTACAAATCATGAAAATATGATTAGGAAGGTACAACAGGCTTGGCCCGAAACTATTCCATTCCCAAATTTTGATAATTAATAGCATGTCCAAAAAATAGGTTATGTTTATACTGTAAAACGTTCAAGTTCAATTTTCGTCCAAAAATAATATATAAGCTGAAAATTTTGAATTTGGAGAAATTAAAACACCAAACTAAATTTAAATATAACACTCAATTATCACTTCATATTGAATTAATCAAGTTATTTTATAAAATTTTGAACCAAAAAATACACACACCTTATCTCACTATTCAAAACTATGCCTATGAAAAAAGTCGATGATAATGAAATTTAGAGCTAAAACTCAACTAATATGTATAACAGTTGAATACAAAATAAAATATGAAATAAATGTAAAATAGTATTTTCATTTGAGTTTATAGATAAGCATTTTTAGTTGAGTTCTGAATGTATTTCATTCCTGTTTGCAGACAAGATTTCTCTTAAGCAAAAAGTATTGTATTCAATGATCTGTAATATCATTATTTTGTTTAATCAAATTTGTCATGTAAGTGATATTGAATGAAACTTGATTTGATTTGATGAATTCTAGACTAAAAATACAAATAAAAGATTAAAATCAAATTACAAAATGTAACTTGATCATCATTCACTCACACATGCACACAGTTGAAAACAATAATTAGACTTCCCAAGATCTAGAATATTAATCTGTATTCTACATCCTATTACGCCTACAATGGAATAGAGATAGATGCCAAACGAAGAAATGTTATAGAATTGATACTCAGAAAGTCAAACTGACATTGAGAGAGAGAGAGAGAGAGAGAGAGAGAGAGAGAGTGAGAGAGAGAGAGAGAGAGAGAGAGAGAGAGAGAGAGAGAGTGAGAGTGAGCGAGAGAGAATGTGAGTATTTGAGTAGGTATGGAGGATCAGAGTTCGGAGAATAAGAAAACGGTATTATGTGAGAAGGCCATTTGAGTTGGAACCGGACAAAATCTTCAAATTTAATGGAGTTTCCGGGAAATAGCTGGGAGGAAATTGAGGATATCAAATAATATTGAAGACTTGGTGTAGTCTAGTAGACTCTCCAAAGTTAAAGAGAAAAAGTTGAACTCTCAAGGAGAGAACGTTCACAATAATGTGTTATAGAATGAAGAGTGTATGAATGTATACACTAACACCAACATTATAAATACACGCAAGCATGCATTACTGTTCTCAGATAGTAGCACCAACACTAAGCTATCATAAATGCATACACCTATACATAATACACGCACATGTCACATAGATACATGCTCGTATATGCACTCTAATAGCCTATAAACAGGCTCTGAAATGCTCAATTACCGGCCGAGCTAGCTGATAACAGATTCTGATAACAGTTATTGATTAAAATGCATCTGTTATTCTCGTTCAATACCATCATCATCATCATTATCATCATCATCATTATCATCATCATCATAATCATCATCATCATCATCAACAACAACAACAACAACATCATCATCATCATAGACGTGAAACATTTTAATCAACAGTCGTGATACTCAGTTATCGAACAACCAATAATTTTACATAGGCTACTGCTGTCTAGATCTATCTCTCTCTAGGAGAAATTCAACTTAAAAGCGGTTAAACATTAGAAAATTATTGCAAAAATTGTTGAACAAGATGAAAAACCATTCACAAAGAGTAAATCTGATTAATTATTATCACTAAAGCAGTCGTTAGGTCATGTCAGAGGAGGCCCTGAAATTTATCAGTTGCCACCTGAAAACTCTACCACCAGATCTGAGCCAGCCAGGTCACTAATTATTATTACTCAATCAATTAATCTCACACTCTTTGATTAAGATTTTATGATTTTGGAGAATATTAATTGAAGAATATTACTACTAAATCAGTCGTTAGATCATGTCAGAGGCCCTGAAATTCATCAGTTGCGACCTGAAAACTCTAATACCAGACCTGAGCCAACCAGGTCACACGATATTATATTTTTCAAAATTTTGCAACATTTTTGGTCTGTGTAGCCAGTTACACACACATCGATTTTTGGACGTACGGTTTTTGCGTCCTTATAAATTCCTTTAGATTAAACAGATAATGTTAAACAGTGATGATGTTTGTCAAGTTCTGTTTAGGGCCGTTTGCACAGTCAAAACTGAATTTAATCAGCTGGTGGCTTAAACTCAAAATGAAACAAATCAGACTTGATAAGACCTGAGCCAGCCAGTTCACTAATTAGTATTATTATTAATCAATCAATCAATCTCACACTTCTTGGATTGAAATTTTATGATTTTGGAGAATAATAAATTGAATTCATCATCATCAAATTAATCAATGTAAGTAACCTTCGCAACAACCTACAGCATCCATGCAAAGCTCTCTCTCGCGTTGATCACAATAATTTAAGCAAAGGTTAATCCCATATAGGAGAAGGATTCACAGCAATTTGTCAGCACTTCTTGTAAATAACAACATGGCTTCAAATTCAAGGAATGCTGACAATTTGAAGAGAGCTGCGAGACCCCATACTGACAGTGAGGTCTTAATTGGATCGAGGCTTTGCTATGTGCTTCAAGTTAAGCTCTCAAACTAAGCACACTTGCGACTTAAAACCCTTACTTTGTTCACTCTATAGGCGAGCCTGTGCTTAGCACGTAGCCTGGAAGTGATTGGGGAACACCCAACTTCAAATTTGGATAAGTTTTTGAATTGTTAATACATTTTCAGGCTACATTATATGTTTCAAGTTGATATTTTACCATAGAAAAAAGATAGCATACGGGATATCCTATTGTATAGGTATTTTATGTTCCAAATTTCAAGCCGATTCTTTGTCAACTCAAGCTGATTACGGTTTAAAACTGTCTATTATTACTGTTTTGGCCGGGTGAAGATGTAAGAACGGTACAGTATGAGAGACTACCAGCGTCACATCCAGTGGGTTCTGAACCACTGGAGTTGATAGCATACTATAGTGAGGTCCACGTAATAATGGCAATGTTTGATTAGCAATGGTATTGCTATCCTTGTCTATCATTCAACAAAGCGGAAAGCGCTATCTCTTTGCTCTGTTGCCAGATCACCTTCAACAACGTAGAATTAATAATTTATTGACAAAATATTTCATCTTAATCATAAAAATTCAAATATAATTTCTTGCTTAATGAAATATACTTGCTTATTTTAAACGTGAGTGGATAATTTATATTACATTAATAAACCTGTATCAGCTACCATCTATAGAAGGCATTGACTAGACTGTTTGATTAGCAATGGTATTGCTATCCTTGTCTATCATTCAACAAAGCGGAAAGCGCTATCTCTTTTTAGCTTTGCTCTGTTGCCAGATCACCTTCAACAACGTAGAATTAATAATTTATTGACAAAATATTTTATCTTAATCATAAAAATTCATTATTAAATTATTGAAAAATATAATTTCTTGCTTAATGAAATATACTTGCTTATTTCAAACGTGAGTGGATAATTTATACTACATTAATAAACCTGTATCAGCTACCATCTATAGAAGGCATTGACTAGACAGAGGATCGGCAACGTTGTTCTCCTAACTTTCTCACTGCCATTATAACGTGGACCTCACTACAGGATTATCAGCTTGAGAGCATTGAAAATTGGAGCATAAACGTTCTACACCATAGGATATTTTCTTGTGTCATCTTTTCTCTAAGGTTTTACCATAGAGAAACAATAGCGTAAGTAGATATCCCATGGTAAAGAGCGTTTATGTTGCAACTTTTACTGTTATCTCAAGCCGATTACTGTCGATTATTGTAGATTGAGAGACTACCAGCGTCATAAAGCTTCACGGGAAAGAATTACGTGGACTATCGGCTTGAGATAACAGTAAAAGTTGCGACAGAAACGCCCTGTACCATGGGTTATCTACTTATGCTATTGTTTCTCTATGGTTTTACCAACTGTATTTGACAAAAAATTGACGTCAATTGGATAAATATTTAGATTACTAGCCGTCAGGCTTGCTTCGCTCGCCATATCCGTCTAGCCAGGGGGTTCCTCCCCCTGGACCCCCGACTGGATCGTCCAAAAATGAGATCAGCGGGCTCGCTTCGCTCGCCTGCATGTAGACTTCAGCGGAACCTCTGTACCGAATTTGAACGTATTATGTCAATTTGATCTCGAAAAACACCTGCTACTATATCGGCGTATCTTTGGCGAACAAAATTCTTCCACCTCAGTTAAACCTGTGTACTGAATTTTTTTAAATAAATTCCCATCAATTATTGAAAAAGGTGAGGAAACGCAGAAAAGCTGAGAAAACGCTAATTTTGGCTAATTGGATAAATTGGTATTTAGGAGGTCCTGGATAAATGCATTTCAATCTTCAACTTGGTGCCAACCTAACAAAGTCAACTCAACTTAATGCCAACCTGACAAAATTTTTAATTTAGTTACCAGAACAACTGTTTCGAAGAGGTAATCTCTCTAGATTATAGTTCTATATTAACATATGGTATGGACATTTCAATTATAATTTTAGGATATTGGAATAGGAAGAATATACATGCTAAAAGAACTTTAAACCCTTGAAAACCACCCTTAGAGTTGAAATATCACCAAAAAATTTCTTAGTTCGCATCTAAAGGGCCAACTGAACATACCTACCAAATTTGAACGTTTTTGGTCCGGTAGATTTTTAGTTCTGCGAGTGTGTGAGTGAGTGAGTCAGTCAGTCAGTGAGTGAGTGCCATTTCGCTATTATATTTATATAGATTTGGTTCAAATTGATGTTTCATCAACTGTATTTGAGATTAAAATTAACGTCAAATATATTGAATTACCAAAGGATTTTACGCTGAATTATTAAGTTCAAATTGATTTTTCATCAAGTGTTTTTGCCGAAAACACTGAAGTTATTATCAATTTTATTTAGAAAAACATGTTTTTCTACTGTTTCAGAACCTGATGCCGGCTAGGAAAGGACTATTAGCTCCTCAGAATACGTTTCTGGATACTATAGCCACACGTTTCGATGGCACACGTGAGTCATTTTGAAAAATCATCTAAAATTTGGTTTAACTTATTAATTTTATTGATCTTATGTTATATTCTTGGTAATTACGATTATCGTGTTCCCTTGCTGGCTAAGCTATGATATTCTTGGTATCAATTAGGTTGATTCAAAACAATCCTTATGATCTCTATCCTGTACTTTTTATAGAAATAGAAAGAAAAATAAAAATCTTTCATTTTTATTTCTATTTCAATCCTTATGATTCTAAATTCACATTCATCATAGCAAAATAAGGTCTAAAATTGAATGAAATCAAAAACGATTCCCAGGTTTCTCTTACTTCATGAATATTACATCATCCATGATAAAAATAATATCTAGTATACGATCTAATTTATGAATTCTCATGCGGTAGAGGGTACATGACATAGCTTCTTTCCTCTATGGTAAAAGTTTCTCACTTCTAAACAATTGAGTTCATGAAATAATAGCATCAATTATAGAAAAATAATCTAATTTCTACAACTTGATAGATTTAATCAGTTTTAGAGCAAGAATTACCCCACTTGCTCTGTAATTTCAATGTTCATCTCTACTAACTTTGATAAGAAATAGCCTTCTCACAATTGCTTAAACCGTGATACAGATTTCGACTGACTACTGAACAGTGCTGTGTTGTGATTGGTGGAAGCAATATGACGTCAACCATGTGCCAGCCCACTTGTGGGCGGTGCTAGACTCTCGACCAATCACAGCGGTTTGTCACCTCCTATTCAAAGGTGAAGTGAAAGTATGACTGTATGAGCTTATATTCTTCGAGCTTGTACAGTGTACCGTTCTGTTCTGGAGAGTATACAAACAAAATTGACATTTTGTTATTATAAGAATGATAATATTGTTGATCCATAAGTTTTCTCACTATGTGATACTATTTTTAAACTTGGAAGTTGATGATACCATAGAGAAAATATAGCACAAGAAGATATCTCATGGTATAGGGAGTTTATGTTCCAATTTTCAATGTTAACTCAAGCCGATAATCGTAGCAGTTGTTTTACTTTCCTTGCCCTATTACCATAGGTAAGGAAAGTATTGCTTTCCGAAAAAAATTAAGGTACCCCAATTTCTACATTTCTATAAGTTTCAAGGTCCCCTGAGTCCGAAAAGTGTGTGTGTGTGTGTGTGTGTGTGTGTGTGTGTGTGTGTGTGTGTGTGTGTGTGTGTGTGTGTGTGTGTGTGTGTATGAGTGTATGTGCGTCTGTGTACACGATATCTCATCTCCCAATTAACGGAATGACTTGAAATTTGGAACTTAAGGTCCTTACAATATAAGGATCCGACACGAACGATTTCGATCAAATGCAATTCAAGATGGCGGCTAAAATGGCGAAAATGTTGTCAAAAACAGGGGTTTTCGGGATTTTCTCGAAAACGGCTCCAACGATTTTGATTAAATTCATACTTGGAATAGTCATTGATAAGCTCTATCAACTGCCACGAGTCCCATATCTGTAAAATTTTCAGGAGCTCCGTCTTCTAACAGATATTTCGTAGGGTTATACAGTTCAATTCACTTCAAATTATACATCTAGTTATTCAGTTTCTCGAGCTTAATTCAATAGTGAAATTATATTTTTGATCAACTCACACTCTTTTTATTTATCTTGGAAAAACATTCATAATTCTTCAGTCTACCTTCTCGCCTGTAAAAGTGTAAATCCACCTAACGGTAAACGATGGGTCGACCGAACAGAGGCGAGCCGAGGAATGAGGTCAATGCTCCGAAGCCAGGGCCAGCTATTTCTGGATCACTATCTGAAGAGACCCTCCAAATTATTCGACAGCAAATCGAGGAAACTGTGCATCATGCTGTTTCTATGGCAGTGAAGTCTATCTTTGAGGAACTTCAGGCATTGAAGGAGGAGAACAAACAGCTGCACGATAGAATTCGTGAGCTAGAGGTGTCTTGTCACCTGAAGGTCGACGACCTCGAGCAATACGGGCGCCGACATTCAATTCGTATTTTTGGGATCCCGGAGAGTGACAAAGAAGACACGGACCTGCTGGCGCTTGATGTCTTCAACAAGAAGCTGAACGTGCCCGTGACTCTGGCGGATGTCAACCGCTCGCATCGCGTTGGAAGGCGTCAACCACCTCAACAAGGGCAAGCTAAACCCAAGGACCGACCCATCATAGTACGACTCTGCAGCTACCGGACCAGGAAGATGATCTTCGACGCTAAGAGGAAGCTGAAGGGTTCCGGCGTCACCATTCGCGAGGATCTGACTGCGGAGCGTCTCAAGATCCTCAACGCTGCGGCCGACCGTCATGGGCATAGGAATGTCTGGTCATCGGACGGGAGGATCAAGATCTCTATCGGCGAGGGAGGATCCAAGAGGGTCCACACAGTCGAGAGGATGACCGACCTTCAGAAAATAAAGGTAAATTAAATCATTTCAGGATTCGATGACTAAGGTGCCCTTCACTACAATAATAGGAAATTCGTATTAATACATTTCACAGTAGATATACCTTGGCATTTTTCATGAGCTGGCTTTCTGTTCTATAAATGAATCTTTCCCCTGCTTTTATGATTATATATGAGGCAATTATTTCAAACTAAGGAGATCCACATTTGTTAATACTGATTAATAATTTATCTTTATATTAATTCCCAAAACTACGTTCAATGCATCAACTACTATACTCCAGAGGGTACTTAGAGAATCATTATCTCTATTCTTACTAAGAATTATTACATCTCTTACCAAAATTATCTCCATAATTAATAATTTTCGAAATGCTGAATTTCAAATAAATTGAATGATTAACATATGTTATAGATATGGATGTAATCTATAGGTAAAGATAGTAATCTCCTATATAATGGTATCTTCTACTGTTGCCACTGCTTGAACAATAGAAGCTAATGTGTGAAGAATTATTGATAGAGCAGAGGGGTGGGTAGTCTGTTCATATGCTTATATAGGGGCTGTGTTTCATTTAACGTTATCTTAGACATTCATCACTAAACTATTACAGTTCTCAATTTACTACTTTTATCGTTATTGCAACTCCCAATAGTTAATTATACTTCTAATACTATATAATATTTTTCACACTTCACCGTTCAATACTATTTAAAACTCATCTAAAATAGTCTAGCACTTTTTCCATCGTCTCCTCAACTTCTTATTTTTTCTTCTTCTTCTTCTTCTTCTTCTTCTTCTTCTTCTTCTTCTCTTTCTTTTTCTTTTCTTCTTTTTCTTCTCTCCTTGATTAATTCAAGATCACAATGCGATGTTCTATTTCTTATTCTATAGTTCAGTTTCATAAGTTCTTCTCAATTTGTCCACATTCCTTCTTTCTCTTCTTATCTTCCCTATTATTATCATTATTTTCCCTGTGATTTTTCCACTAGCTATCCAGCATGTTCAAATGTTTATTTCTCTTTCTATATCTATTTATCTTTCTACCTTTTCTCTTTCTATCTGATTACCTTCTACTAATATCCATATATTATATTATAATATCCATTATTTATCCATATAATATTCGATTCTTTCCCACATTATATCATACTATTCCTCTTCAATTTTATGCGAATATTATTCATTATCACTTGTATTATGTATCTTTCCTCTATTGATAACTTTCTTCAAAGATTTTTCGTGTTTCTGCTGGCTTCTTCTTCTCTTTTTCAGTTTTTACTGGATCCCATTTCGCTCTATCTCCACCATGTACACGATCTTCCACTATGTACACGATCTTCCACTACTGGATTTCATCTCTCTCTGTCTCCACTTGGACTCGATCTTCCACTACTGGATTCCTTCTCGCTCTACCTCCACTTGGACCCGATTCTTCCACTACTGGATACCTACTCGCTCTACCTCCACTTGGACCCGATTCTTCCACTACTGGATACCTACTCGCTCTATCTCCACTTGGACCAGATCTCCCACTACCAGTTCTTTCTCAATCTTATTGTGACCGAGACTCCACACATCTACATCTTATTGTGTTTAGTGAATTTTTGAACTAGTGCTTTAAATAGTGAATGGGAGCCGAACTGTCAAGGCATACTGAATGCACTCGAATCAAGAGACTTTTTCATTTAGGTTAAGTTTTATCAGTTTCATCCCCATTTCCCCCGTCATGTGTCGTTCTGAGGTCGGTTCACGATTGGTCTGCTGCTTCCATGATGCCTCTCACTGACACGTCAGCTCGCTCGCCCTCAAGTAGGTATGATTATTTCAATAATAGTAATAATGACGCAGGTATTTTTCTAGCAAATAAGCTCCACTCTTTCAAAAAACTTTTCAAGGCTGCTCACCTTAACGTACAATCCCTCAGCTGCCACATTGATGAACTCAGAGCAATCTTCCGTTTTCAGGACTTCAATATAATCGGAATTTCCGAATCATTTTTGAAGCCTAGTATTTCATCAAATTTTGTTGCATTGCCTGGATATAATCTTTTCCGGAATGATAGATTAAATAAAGCTTGTGGGGGTGTAGCAATTTATGTGAAAGATGGTATCAAAACAAAAGTTTTAATCACATCTAAACAAGAGTATTGTTCCAGACCAGAGTTTATGCTACTTGAATTATCCTTATCTAGTAATGATAAATTACTCGTTGGTATCTGTTATCGCCCACCAAAAATAGGTCATTTCACAGATTTCGAAAATGCCTTGCTTTCTCTTATGCCTTGTTATAACCGTATACTAGTTATGGGGGATATGAACACCAACTTGAACATGACGAATCGTAACTTTGACTACTTTCAACTGACTACAATTTTCCAATGCCTAAACATGACTATTTTATCCTCGATCCAACTCATCATACTAATGAATCAGACACACTCATTGACCTTCTCATTGTTAGTGATCCCAATGAGGTTGTTCAAGCAGGCCAAATCTCAGTCCCAGCTATTTCTAGACATGATTTGATCTACTGTGTACTTTCCCATAAGATACCCAAGCCAGAACAGAAAATTATCACTTATAGAGACTTCAAAAACTTGATGAAGCCGCCTTCCTGACTGATGTGGCTCAGACTCCATGGCATCAAATTGAAGCATTACCCTCAGTTGATGACATGGTCAAGACTTTCGAGAATTGGACTTTGACTTTGTATGACAAACATGCACCTTATGTGACAAGGAGGATTAATAGAAAACGACGAGTACCGTGGATGACTGAAGACATACTTAAGATGATGGGACGTAGAGACAAAGCACATAGAAAATTTAAAAAGACATTTGACTTGGACAGTTTGATAGAGTATAGGAGCCTTAGAAATAGGGTTAAACAGGAATTACGGAACTCAAAGATTAGGTACTTGAATTCGTTTATGACAAACAATAGACAAGACTCTAAATCACTTTGGCAGGGAATAAAAGAATTCGGGCTTGGCAAACAGAAATCGAATCCACAAATTGACTTACCATTGAATAATATAAATGACCATTTCGTTTCACACTCTAACCAACGCGACGAAATTGTCATTGCTAATCATATAGATGATCTTGAAGAGCAGGTTACAAACTTAGATTTACCAATCACTGATCAATTTCATTTCCATCCAATCTCAGAAGAAGACACTTTCAGAGCAATTCAACGTATTCATAGTAATGCTATGGGTGTAGACAAAATTCCTATTAAATTTATCAAGAAGATGTTATTTGCTGTTTTACCAACCATTACATACATTTTCAACAAGTCACTTGAAGAAGGCATTTTCCCTGAAAACTGGAAGTTTGCTCTGGTTCGCCCTCTAAATAAAGTTCCATCACCCAATAAAGTTGAGGATTTTAGACCAATCAGTATTTTACCTGCATTGTCCAAAGTGCTAGAAAGACTCATTCATGCTCAAGTTGTAAAATTTCTAGACAACAATAGTAAGCTTCATAACTTTCAATCAGGCTTTAGAAAATTCCATTCAACTGAGACAGCTCTGCTTCGTGTCACTGATGATATAAGGTTAGCTATGGACCAAAGAAAATGCACCATCCTCACCCTATTTGATTTTTCTAAAGCATTCGATACTGTTGATCATACAGTCCTTCTGAATAAGTTGGCTATTCTTGGTTTCAGTCACAACTCGTTAGTTTGGTTTAAATCCTATCTATTAGGTAGGGAACAATGTGTATCTGTCGGTGACAAAAAGTCAACTTGGAAAAACGTTATGCATGGAGTACCACAAGGTTCAATTTTAGGCCCTCTCCTCTTCACTTTGTATGCTAATGACCTTTCTTCCATTATCAAATTCTCCAGGTCCATACTTATGCAGACGACCTTCAAATCTATTTAAGCTGTCCCATAACAAAAATTAATGAAACAGTTGGAATAATGAATCAGGATATCAATTCGATAGTGGAATGGACAAAGAAAAATGGCCTTAAGCTTAATCCCATCAAAACACAACCCATTATAATTGGATATTCTCGTCTTATAAACAATATTGACCTTGAATCGATTCACAAAATTAGTGTAGACGGTAATGACATTCCTTACTGTAGCTCAGTTAAAAATTTAGGCATTATTATGAATAATACTCTTGACTGGTCAGAACAAGTGAACAAAACTTGTAAAAAGGTATTCTCAGCCATGCATGCATTGAAGAAAATGCACGATATCCTCCCTAGAAACATTAAATTATTATTGGTTCAATCTCTCATCTTCCCACATTTAATGTATTGTAATTCTGTTCTTAATGATATGCAAGTCACTCTGAATGATAAACTACAGCGTTGCCAAAATTATTGTCTACGTTTCGTCTACTCTCTCCAACGCCATGATCATATCACCCCAGCCCACATTGCTAGTTCAACATTGAAGCTTCCCGATCAGAGGCTTTTTCGAATAGTCAAGCTTGTTAGAGATATCTTGAAATACGGTAATCCGAACTATTTTAAAGATGATTTCAAATTTGTCTCTGAAGGTAGGAGGATAGATGCTTCACTTACTAGAACCGGAGAAAGTACTTTAAGGATACCCAATCATCGAACTACTATTTTCACAAAATCCTTCTTAGTCAGTGCCTGTCGTGCATGGAATACACTTCCTGTTTCTATCAGGTCTATCGAGAGCCGAGCGAGCTTCAACCTGACTTTAAAAAAACATATTTTGGAACAAATGACTGAAACTGTCCGGCCCTAGAACGATCACATGACAACCATCCCTCACCCATCCACCAATATAAACCTTTAAACCATGTTATAGAACGAATTGTATATATATATATATTATATAAACTCATGTTATTTCAATTATCCACTGCATACTGCTGTATATTACTGAAATTTGATAACCCTGATCTACTTTCAGCCTACTTCATTTTATTAATCAATTATTTGATCTTATCTACCTATATAATTATTTTACTTTATCAATTTTTTGTTTTTTTTTTCTCTTCAATATTCATATTGATTAAAACTTTTACAATATTTCCATTAATAAATAAATCCTTAGTTTAAATAACGAAATTAACGTTTTGGTAGAGAGTTAGTGGGGAGGATATTTTTAATATTCTTCCCAAAGAATGGACATTGATATGTCCAAAGCTCCGCCAATTTATGTAGATGCATAACAATATGATTATTATCTATAGTTATTATATTACAAATTGCTTTTTCATATCATATACAGTTCCATAGTTATTTTCTTAGTCTATATTATGTAAATTCATCTATAACTTTGCTGTATTGTAAGCTATTGTATATAAGTGTATAAGCCAGTATATATTGTAATCTACATAAATAAAGTACTCAATCAATCAATCAATCAATACTTTGCCGTTCTTACACTTCCAGCCCAACAAAAAAGTAATGATAGACAGTAGTCGACAGTAATCGGCTTGAGTTGAAAATATCGGCTTGAAATTTGGAACATGAACTACCTATACCATTGGATATCGTCTTATGCTATCTTCTCTCTATGATAATACTCCTGGTTGATAGTACGCCATTATGCGTTGACGCCTTTTTACTCACTGCTCAAAATAGGTTCCAGTAGATGGCATGTACTTGAGTATGCTTAGGTATGAAGTTTACAATAGAAATTGTATAGTAGGTATGACAATCAAGATAATTTTGAAAACAAATCAATATTATTAGTATTTGATCTATAGTGTGGTCCACGTTATAATGCGTGATTGTGGTGTTCTATGGTATTAATAAGTAAGTAATGTATCAAGTAAGTAAGTTAGTATTAGTGTTAGTAAGTCCAAATTTTATAGGGACTATCATACACTATTAAGCTTGGACTCAGAAACACCAAATCAAAAAAACCCAGAAAAAGAGCCAAAGAGGCATGGCTAAACTTGAATTATTTCCAATCGTTGACTTTTATACAATAATCAATTTCATATTATAAATTATATTTTCGAACACTTCATACGCTAGATTCAAGTTTATATATTACATCCCTGATTAAGCTGATTTACGACTCACACTGGCGCACAAGGAATCTTCCTTTTGCCGGTGTTTTTGCCTCACCTACTGTACTTATGCATGTGAGCATAAATTGAATCTTCATTCTAAAACTATTGTTTGTAATGTAAAGGATATCATTTCGTTATTATATCTAATTAAATAAATGTATGTATCTTGGTTTAAGTGCAGTAGCATATACTTATATTTATTTTTTGTAAAGCTTTTTTGTATTTTGTTTTTGGCAAATAAAATTCATTCAAATTCAAAAAAAATTCAAAATGGTATTACAGTATACGGAATTGAATGGTATTTTATATTGTATTGAATTGCTGATGGATAAAACAATTCTATTCCTATCTCTCAGTATAACCATAGAGAAACGATAGCATAAGTAGATATCCCATGGTATAGGGCGTTTATGTCGCAACTTTTACTGTTATCCCAAGCCGATAGTTCACGTGGTTCTTTCCTATGCAGTTGTGTGACGCTGGTAGTCTCTCAAATTGTGCCGTTCATACACTATCACCTCAAAAAAACAGTAAAAATTGACAATAATCGACAGTAATCGGCTTGAGATAACAGTAAAAGTTGCGACATAAATTCCCTATACCATGGGATATCTACTTACGCTATTGTTTCTCTATGGTATAACTATGTTCAAGCTCAACAAGATTGAGATATACAAGGTAGCCTAATGAGACTAATCTCCAATGAATAAATCCTTAAGAAATGAGAACTCTATCACAAAGCCGCTGGAAAGATGATTTGAAATGTATTAGAACAGACGAAACGAAGAGAACTTTTGTAATTAAATGAGGATAGAGAGAAACGAGAACAGAATAGAGATGACATTAGGACAATAATTGATAAGAAGATGGATAAGGAACTAAGTCGAAAGGGAAGAAGAGAAGAAGGATTGTAAGGAAGAGAAAGAGGAGAGGAGAAAGAAGAGGAAGAAGGAGTTGAAGAGAAAGAAGGAGTTAAAGAGGAAGAGGAAGAAGATGGAGAAGCGTGAGAAGAAAATGAATAAGAAGAGAGAGAAGAAACAGAAGAAGGAAAAGGAGAAGAACAACTCCGAGAAGAAGAAGAGAAAGAAGAAAAGAAGAGGAGGGAGGAGAAGGAGAAGCGCAAGAAGAAAACAAGAGGCGAAGAAAATGAAATTAGCACAAAAGTAGGGTAGGTACAACGCCGATACGAATAGGCTCCTTTAAGCCAGCTATTTTAATCATGGTGAGCATTTACAACCTGTTATACGTCGCACAGAAATTCTACAAGTTGGCAAATAAGATGCCGATAGAGAAGAAGAAGAAGAAGAAGAAGAAGAAGAAGAAGAAGAAGAAGCAGGAGAGAAAGGTTGATGAAGAAGTTCAGCGAGTGGAGCAGTCTCTACTCTACAATGAAACGTTTCTGAACTTGCAAAGTCATTACGAAGTTTGCAAAACAATTTTTGTTTCGCAGAATTTGTTTTTTATGTTTCGATTATCTCGGTGCTGAGTAGCTGAAGAAAGCGGGTGGGATGGTGGAGGAGGCTGTGGAGGAGGAGGAGGTTGTGGACGTGGCGGAGGAGGAGGAGGAGGAGGAGGAGGTGCTGGTGATGAGAAAGGGAGGATGAATGAAAAGAAAAATATGTTTCACAGTGTGCCTAAGATTGTCGGAGAAAGGAAGTCTTTGATGAGGTCAATGTGGGTGAAGATATACAAGGAGAAAAAGGAGAGGAGGAAGAAGAAGAAGAAGAAGAAGAAGAAGAAGAAGAAAAAGAAGACGAAGAAGAAAAAGAAAAATAATAAGAAGAAGATGAAGAAGAAGAAGAAGAAGAAGAAGAAGAAGAAGAGAAGAAGAAGAGAAGAAGAAGAAGAAGAAGAAGAAGAAGAAGAAGAAGAAGAAGAAGAAGAAGAAGAAGAAGAAGAAGAAAGATATTCAATAGAAGGAGGAGCAGCTGGCCAAGAAGAGGAAAAGGAGAACACGATGAGGGAAAACTCATTTTATTGAGAAAAAAGTGAAAAAAAGCCTTGCTGTTAATCAACCGTAACTTTTCCACTTTGTAGGTTATCTTGATTCTTTTCATTCAAGTTTAAAAGTGCAGTGAAATTCTCGAGTCGAGTTCATTTACTCAGGTCGGAACTTTTTGCAACAATAGCAATAATTTATTTTAACAATAGGTTAGAAGTCACTCATCATCGTGGCATCATTATTGGATTGTAATAATTGCTGAATAATTTGAGAAACTTGTGACTATAAAAAGTAGTGGATGAGGAATAGTAAGTTAAGAGGGGTCCACTCAAAACGATATCAGCATTTCTACTTTGATAAACAAACCACCAAAGTTGTGGAGATAGAAAAAGGCAGCGATATCGGCTTTGTCAGATGTTTGACACAGGGTAGCAACACCAATGTTAATCAAATACTGCCATTATAACGTGGACCCCACTATACATTAATCAACCAGTGTAATATCATGTACTGTAAATCATACTTAGTCCAGTCAATATAGACATAGAAAAGGGGGTGTGCTTGCAATTTATATTGAAGTTCTGATTTTTTAATATATTAATTTTGGGTACATAAGAGAAGTCCAGAACCAATTTATTCATGCAAAATTTCCTTGTGCTAGATACAGGTGGCCCAAAAACCTCGTATTTTTGGCTCTTTTTCCAGTTTTCAGCTATTTCTGCCAAATCTCGTAATCGGACAGAAAAAATTTGGTCTCGCCTTTTTTTTAGATTATAAAATTTTGAATAAAATGTGATCATTCGGAACTATCTATCTCTAATGAGTACTGAGTTATGATTTTTCTTAAATGAGTGAAATTTGAAGAAAAAATCAATTTTGATGAATTTCTGTTTTTGATTAACAATATTTTCCGATTGTTAAAATTTAAATGTATAATTCAAAATCCCTCTGGGCGTATTTTTGTGCTCTACAATCTGAGATGTGGTAGAGCGCTCTTTCTTATAAAGATTTCCAGGTACACCTGACAACAATGCTCCTTGTATGTGAAAAACACCTAATTTTCAGCTTCAATCATCATCACCAACTACATTGTCCTCACATTGATATTTCGCACAATGATAATTATCGCACATAAGTTCATGATAATTATGTTCTATGAGAATCACCCCGGTAGATGCACTCCATTTCAGTATTTCCTAGTGGAGAGGCGCGCTCAAGGACACCTCAAGAGATAGAGAGTTCCGAATGATCTCATTTTATTCAAAATTTTATAATGTAAAAAGAAGGCAAGAGCAAATTTTTCTGTCCGATCACGAGATTTGGCAGAGATAGCTGAAAACTGGAAAATGAGCCAAAAATATTTATTTATTTATTTATTTATTTATTGAATCAATGAGAATTACACAACTTACAGAAAAGTACCACAGGCTTATAAGCCCAAAACGGTTCCAATTCTAATTTATACAACAGTCCCAATGTAGCTAGGTTATGTGTCACTTAACATTCATTATTCAATAAATTACACACTCAATTTAAAATTCAGAACACACAAATTTTTTTCCTTGATTAAAAAAAATAAATTAAAATTGAATCAAATCAATCACAATTGATTAAAAAATTCCAAACTTTGAAAAAACTATAAAATTTTTAATATCAGTTCTTTTTTAAAATGATTGCCAAATACGAGGTTTTTGGGCCAATCTGTATCTAGCACAAGGAAATTTTGCAAGAAGAAATTGGTTCTGTACTTCTCTTATGTTCCCAGATAATATATTAAAAAATCAGAACTACAATATAAATTGCATGCACCAATGTATATAGTGACTGGACTAACTGTATTTCCAATATTTATTATTGTGAGGCCCATTGACGGTTTAAATTATATACTCAGGCGAGGTAGAACTACATCGTCTGAGACTCTCCACCAATAAAAGTCATTCGAACATTTTCCTATTATATTAAGCGAGAAATTTCTGTATTTATATATCTGGTTATTTTTATATCTGGCTATTTTTATATTGGTTATTTATGTTTCACGGATCTCGAAAACGGCTCTAACGATTTTCACGAAATTTGGAACATAGTAGGTTCATGATACAGAGACTCGATTGCACTAGGTCTCATTCTTTGGAAAACTCACTGAATGACATTAAAAGGATAATTCATCCTTGGAAAACAGATGATAATTTCGTCGTCTCTCGATAACAGAAGATGCGTGTGCCTGTGTGGGAGAGAGACAGAATTATTTCCAGCTGTGTAATCATAATAAATCATCAATAAATTTTATCTAGCTAGACAATTTAATCGATTTGATCAACATATTAATCTGATTTGTTGACATGACATGATAATCCTCCTAAACTAGAGTATATCATAATTTTCAAAGTTGATCATTATTTGACAATTTTAAAGTGATTAGTGAGTGTTATTTTGTTATTCAATTTGGTTTGTATATAATCTAAATTATAATTTTTCTCTTTTCAAATGTTTGAACAGAAAATTGAACCTGAATTCAAGTGTATGGAATATAACCTACTTTCTGGGCTATTTATAGTGTAATATGGGGGCACCGAGCTTCGCTGGTTATTTAATTATTGACTTTTGATTAACCAAACAAAATTTTTAAACTGATTGGAGAAGTACTAACAGGCACAGCCCAAAACTGTTTTTCCCCAAATTTTGACTCATACACTATAAATAGTCCAGAAAGTAGGTTATATTCCATACACTTGAATTCAGGTTCAATTCTCTGTTCAAACATTTGAAAAGAAAAAGTGTATTATTTAGATTTTGCTTATATACAAACCAAATCCAATAACAAAAAACACTCACTAATCACTTGGAATTGTCAAATAATGATCAACTTTGAAAATTATGATATACTCTAGTTTAGAGGATTATCATGTCATGTCAACAAATCAGATTATGTTCATCAAATCGATTAAATTGTCTAGCTAGGTAAAATTTATGATTACACAGCTGGAAATTATTGTCTCTCTCCCACACAGGCACACGCATCTTCTGTTATCGAGAGACGACGAAATTATCATCTGTTTTCCAAGGATGAATTATCCTTTTAATGTCGTCAGCGAGTTTTCCAAAGAATGAGACCCAGTGCAATCGAATCTTTATATCATAAACCTACTATGTTCCAAATTTCGTGAAAATCGTTAGAGCCGTTTTCGAGATCCGTAAAACATAGATAACCAGATAGAAAAAATAGCCAGATATAAAAATAGCCAGATATACAAATAACCAGATATATACAGAAATTGCTCGCTTAATATAATATGATTATCTGTATTAATGAAGAAATCTTATACAAGTCTAAACTAATCCAATCTCCTCACACACGCACACTCTCATTTTTTCCCCAGCAAAATCACTCATTCTATCACCTGTAGCTTCTCTATCATTCTCGTTCTGTCTTATCACTCTCTCTCACACACAGCGGGAGCGAAATTCCTCATTTGGAAAGTGAGAGAGTGGATTTGTTGTGCGTGGGTTGCTATTTACTTTCTGTCAGTCGTTTTGCCACTGTGATTGAAGAGCTGATTCGATTTTTCTTTTTTCCTAAAAGGTAACGTCACGTGTTTCATCAAGCTCTCTCTCATTCTTTCTCTCTCTTTCACTCAATCTCTATCATCCAATCCACCATCTTTCTTCCTTTCTCTCACGCTTACTCACGCTTTAGAAATTTTTCATTGCGTTCTCACAGAAAGAATTCCGCTCCTTATTCACATTAATTTGGTTTCCCTCCACAAATTATATTGCTTCTCCTTCCTCGATATCTCTGTCCGTCTCTCACCCAATCTCTTCATGTTTCTCTCTTACTCTCTCTCAATTTCTCTCTCTTTTCAAATCACCATCTCTCTGACTCATTCTCTCTCTTTCATTCTCTTTAAATCTCTCACTCTGTCACTCTCTCTTTTTAAAGAATTACTCTTTTCCAAGAATCGACAATTTATTTTTTGTTTAAACTTCATCGATTCATGTATCTAAATATCGGGGCACCGAGCTTCGATCGTTATTTTTATTTATTGATAAACAGAACACAATTCTCTAAAATGATCGTGTCTATATTTTACAGCTGGCTATACGTCAGCTTATGAATTTCGGTGATGCGATATTTTGATTCTCCACAGAATCACTCGCTCACATTTTACTATCCGCAGAAGACGAAAGTCTCAGCTGTTCCAGCCAAGGATGAATTATCCTTTTAATGTCGTTCAGCGAGTTTTCCCAAGGATGAGACCTAGTGTAATCGAATTTTTATATCATAAACCTACTATGTTCCAAATTTCGTGAAAATCGTTGGGGCCGTTTTCGAGATCCGTTGAACATGAATAACCGGATATAAATAAATCCTATTATATTAACCGAACAATTTCTGTATTCATATATCTGGTTATTTGTATATCTGGTTATTTCTATATCTGGCTATTTTTCTATCTGGTTATTTTTATGTTTAACGGATCTCAAAAATGGCTCTAACGATTTTCACGAAATTTGGAACATAGTAGGTTTATGATATAAAGATTCGATTGCACTAGGTCTCATCCTTGGGAAAACTCGCTGAACGACATTAAAAGAATAATTGATCATTGGAAAACAGATGATAATTTCGTCGTCTCTCGATAACAGAAGATGTGTGTGCCTGTGTGGGATAGAGCCAGAATAATTTCCATCTGTGTAATCATAATCAATCAGCGAGAAATTTTATCTAGCTAGACAATTTAATCGATTTGATCATATAATCTGATTTGTTGACATGACATGATAATCCACCTAAGATAGAGTATATCATAATTTTCAAAGTTGATCATTATTTGACAATTTCAAGTGATTAGTGAGTGTTTTTTGTTATTCGATTTGGTTTGTATATAAACTAAATAATACACTTTTTCTTTTCAAATGTTTGAACAGAAAATTGAACCTGAATTCAAGTGTATGGAATATAACCCACTTTCTGGACCATTTATAGTGTATAAATCAAAATTCGGGGATAAAACAGTTTTGGGCTGTGCCGGTTAGTACTTCCCCAATATAGCCAGCTTTGAAAAAATATAAACACGATCGTTTTAGAGAATTGTGTTCTGTTTTTTTTATAAATAAAAATAACGAGCGAAGCTTGGTGCCCCTATATTGTATTTTATATGTAAACGAACGCGTGCATTTCACTTTTCATCTGCTGATACTATTCTTATATCTGTATTTGTACTGAAACAGAAATATACAGATATAATAAGTATAGATAGCATCAGCTGATGAGAATTGAAATGCGCGTGTTCGTGGCGTGTAAGTCTGTAAACACCATCCTTCATAATCATGGAAATACAAATTGCACTCCTCCATTCTGATCTCTATAATAATTTTCCAGTATTCTACTTTGCAAAATCTATTCTTTCTGCTCGCAGACGTAGAGTCTTGTACTCTCAGCAAGCAGTATTTTTTTATCCAAATCCACAAATTAGTCCTCTTTTAGCATGTTCGAATTCTTGTCTGAAGTTATTGTTTAATAAATTGGACTTTTATATACTTTAAAATATAACTTACTAGCCGTCAGGCTCGCTTCGCTCGCCATGTCCATTTAGCCACACGTTTCGTCTGGACCCCGACTGGATCGTTCAAGAATGAGATCAGCATTTTTCATTTGAGCATTTTTATCATATGTTAGGACGATCCAGTCGGGGGTCCAGACTAAACGTGTGGCTAAACGGACATGGCGAGCGAAGCGAGCCTGACGGCTAGTAAAATAATATTCCCAGGAATAGCTCTGATTGAAGTAGCAGTGCCCAATCAATTTTTCCGCGATAAATGCATTTCAATCTTCAACTTGGTGGCCAACCTAACAAAGTCAACTCAACTTAATGCCAACCTTAATGACAAAATTAATAATTTAGTTACCAGTTAACAAATGTTTCGAAGAGGTACTCTCTCTAGATTATAGTTCTATATTAACATATGGTATGAACATTTTTCAATTATTATTAAGAAAATAAGAAGAATATACATGCTGAAAGACGAACTTTAAACCCTTAAAAACCACCCTTAGAGTTAAAATATTGCCAAAAGATTTCTTAGTGCGCCTCTAAAGGCCCAACTGAATATACCTACCAAATTTGAACGTATTTGGTCCGGTAGATTTTTAGTTCTGCGAGTGAGTGAGTGAGTGAGTCAGTCAGTCAGTGAGTGCCATTTTGCTTTTATATATATAGATTACTCTAATATTGTTAAGCTGTACGACTTTTGTCATAATTTGTGAATATTGTGAATTGGATTGAATGAAATTTGAATTTGAATCATTCAATAATTTATCTGTATATGATATTTCAATAATTTGAAATATTCAATAATGATTCATTTATCTAATAAGTCATATAATAATACACAAATCTCAGGATTGGGAGAGGTACAACAGGCAAAGTCCAAAACTCTTCCTCTCTCAATTTTTTTAGATAAAAATGTTGTAAAAAATTTAAAATAAAAATTCTTCATCAACAATTAATTTATCATCAGTTATTTAGACTGATACTAGTCTTAACCGGAACAGCGCGATGCGCGAAGCGTCACTTCCTTTTTAAATTTATAATTTTCAATGAAATTCCATTTATTCATTTAACAACAACAACAATGACATAACAACTGAATCATAAAATGATTGGAAACGGAAAAACAGGGTTATAGCCCTTAGTATTCCATTCCCGAATTTCGATTGCATATTTGTCCAAAAGAGGTAATGATTCTTTAGCAGTTTCAAACACATACATTTTGATGCCTCCTGGACGAATACCTTTGGAGGCTAAATGCTATAAACCTACTGGGAAAAGAGACGTGGGAAGACCGAGGAAAAGATGGGTGCCGGAACAGGTTCTTTAACAAACCTAATCCTTGAAGTGAAGAAGAAGAAGAAGAAGACATTTTGATCCCAAAATAATCACATAAGATACAAGATCTGATTTTCAAAAACTTAATACCAAGCTTCGAGTTGTAACAATTTGGAAATCAAAGTATGAAAATAGACAACATTTTCAGGTCACTCGAGATCTCAGGATCGTAATCTCTGTACAGTAATTGATACAATTATGAAGTAATAAATCCTAATCTTGGATCATGGTACTTCATTGAGAGGAGAGAATTTTGTGACGTAATTGTTTTTGTGGGAGAAATAAGTGAGTGTAAGTGAATTGCCTATCATTTTATCACGGTTGCCGGCTTATCTCCGCCAGCCTTTGTCCGATAAGCTCCTAGCTATAAAAACCGAAACTTGTTAGAAACCCTCATAAAATTGTTCTACTCGGATAAATCCTCTCGCATTGTCGATATAAAACTAGTCGATATATCGTTATTTTTATACACTGTTCGATATATATTGCAATTTCATTTCGATTCCCAACTGAAGCAAGGACTTACCGAGTGGATTTACTTTACGGACTTCTTTTCTTCTCTCCTTCTTCATTCTCTTCTTCTTCTTCTTTCTTCTTCTTCTTCTTCTTCTTCTTCTTCTTCTTCTTCTTCTTCTCTTCTTCTTCTTCTTCTTCTTCTTCTTCTTCTCTTCTTCTTCTTCTTCTACTACTACTTATCCCTCTACACCTTCTTCTACTTTTCCTTCTGCTCCAGTAACTAATAACATAGAATGATATTAAAGTGTTTCTCTATTTTCTTTGTCTGTAAGTTTGATTTTCACACATAATTTTTTTGTTATTTCCAATTTCACCTTCCGAAACAATGTGACGAAAGCAATCTGGTGATGGTTAATGATTACCTCGATAAAAAACACAAAAATCACTATCAAGAAATTAGCTGAACCAGAATTAGAGAGAAGATAAGATACAACCCAGAACATTTTCCAAGATGATAATTGCAAATAAAATTCCACTGTAAACTCAAGTCCTAATATTCCTTTTTGGTGAAGCTATATGACGCTGGTAGTCTCTTATATGTACCGCTCTTAAGGTGCGTACAGATTTACGCGCCGCGAACATGAGCAATTCACTTTTAATCAGCTGATGCCAAGCTTGTTATATCTGTATCTTACTGTTTCTGTAAAAATACAGATATAGTCAGCTGATCAAGAGTGAATTGCTCATGTTCGCGGCGCGTATATCTGTACGTGTACCTTTACATTCTCACCAAGCCAAAACAGTAATAATAGACAGTAATCTGCTTGAGTTAACAAAATCTCGGCTCGAAATTTGGAGCATTAAATACCTATACCATGGGATATCTTCTCATGCTATTTTCCCGCTAGGTACGGTTTTGTATCCTGAGATCCTAAAACACCTAATCACAAAAACAGCAATCACTCCCAAAATACATCAAAGATATCACACCGAATAACATAATAAACTCATGAATCCCTCTCACAATTTTTCCGAGTCTCACCATTTTCCATTCAAAGTAAACACAGGAATAGTTTATTTCGCACCTAGAGCAAAAAATGAGATTTTTCCGGCTCGAAATCGGTTTTCAAGTTCGAGGCCGTAGGCCGAGGACTAGAAAAGATTGAGAGCCGGAAAAACATTTTTGCCCGTGGTGCGAACGCTATTTTTCGCCACACACAAAAATAAACAATATATATATGAGAATAGTTGTTTACTAAGCACTTCCGGAAGCAGAAGTGGAAGGTGATAGTTCTAGCAAATCTGAGGTAATCTGAATATCAGGAAATTGTCCAAGTATTTTTATGTTTTATTTTGATTTGTCTAAAAAACCTAAAAGATTATGTTCAATTATGTGGGAGGTTGAGCTTATACTTTTTTATTGTTTCAGATGACAATAAGATGATATTATTATAAATGTTTTAATTATTGAATAATGAACACAAATAATGGAAAGTTTTTTGATCAACTGTTTTTTGATCACCTTTCTTAGTTCCATTTTCGTGGCTGGAAAGGGTACTCTTTCCGGCCTAGGCCGGAAAGAAACCTGTTCTGACGTCAGACGAGAGTCATCTGCAAACAATGTCTTTCAGATCTTCGTAGGGACTGGAAAACAGCTACTTTCTGTGCAGTGTGGCGAATCGTTTATATCGTAATATCGTTTCTTCAGGTTTAATCAGACGTGTCAGCAGAGCGGGAAGCTCTCAGATTGGCTAATTGGGCTCGTTCGGGAAGCAGCTGATAATCAGCCAATCGGGGAAGCTTCCAGCCCAGCCCACTCATTTGAATACGCATGAAAAAGTCTCGTATGGCTTGGCACTTATAGATGAGAATTTCATATGATTGAACTTAATCTATTTCCTATTTCATCCATATTTGAGAAAATTGAACATGTTTATCAATATACTACAAAGGCACTGGCTAAGAGGGATACTATGGTCTCTGAAATCGTTAGGGCTACATAACCAATAACGATTCTTTTCGATGGAAATGGACATTTATATGGAAATATTTTAAAATGGTTATTGTTAATTGAATAGGTTCTTTTATTGAAAGTAGAGTCTGTAAACTAATTGAATTAGATAAGTTAACTGAAATTGTTAAGTTTTTTGAGTTCATTGGATTTGTTGAATGTATTAAATTTATTGGATTTGCTGAACGAGTTGAATGTATTTAAGTTACTGAGTTATTTGAATGTGTTGAATCTATTTAATTTATTGATAAGGAATTACCTTGTACCTTCTAATGTGAGCTTGTTGAATGTAGCAATTCATAGTAATATTGTTTATTGATTGTAATGTGGGAACTTTCATGTTCGTGGTTGTATGCAAATTCATCATTGGACTCTTGTGCTCTTGTTATTAGTTAGATCTATTGCCAAACATTTTGCTTATGTGTTTTGATTTAGTCATTGTTAGAATTTGTTATACTCAACTCATTTGTATTGTTATAACGTGTACAAATAGAATGATTCATTATTATTATTATTATTATTATTATTATTATTATTATTATTATTATTATTATCCCTTTTATAAGCACGCTCTTGCGGAAATATTTTCAAAGAAGGGGCACTTTAATGCAACCTTCCTTTCATCTTTATAACACTGACTATTTTATGAACTTGCGCACAATACGTGCAGTGTCAAGGAGGACAGATTTTTGCATTCTCTTCAGCACCTCGTCTACCAAGTCAATACTTCGACATATTTCCACAACCGACTTGAGTATCAGGCCATTGACTGTTATTACAATTGGAAGTACTCTCACTGTATTCAGCCCATACATTTCCTTCAGCTCAAATGATAGCTCTTGGTATTTTCTGATTTTCTCGCCTCTGGTCTTCTGAGCATTCTCATCTGAAGGTACAGCAATATCAATTATATAAGCCCTCTTCTCCAGCTGATCCAATACCAGGATGTCAGGCTTGTTGTGTACTACCCGCCTGTCTGTAATCATTTGGACATCCAGTAGATCTTGACGTGATTGAACTCAACCAGAGGAGGAGGCTGATAGTTATAGTAAGGGGGGACCTCTGCAATATTCCCAAACTTGATCTGCATCTCCAAGTGCACAATTTTTGCCACATTGTTATGACGCAACATTATTATATTATTATTATTATTATTATTATTATTATTATTATTATTATTATTATTATTATTATATTATTATTATTATTATTATTATTATTATTATTATTGTTATTTCATCCATATTAACTCCATCGATGGAATTCGATTGGAATTGAATTACAGCGAAATATACAAAAAAACTAATGCAACTACAATCCTATTTCTGATTTCTATGTGGTGGCTCCACCGTACTTCCACAAAGTACAAAAAAGAGGTAAAATAGAATAAATAAACAGAAAAAAAACAAGGATAGGAAGGCAGGCATCTGTCAGCAAAATGACATATGGGAAGGTAATGTGTGTGCTAAAACGGGGTTTAGTGGATGGCGGTAGAAGAGGGGTAAGTTGGATGGGTGGAGAGGGTGAAAAGAGTGGTGGGAGGAGTAGAGGGGGAAGTTTTAAAAGGGGTTAAGGGGAACAGGGTATAGGAAAGTCTCCAGTGATTGATTGAGGCTGTTATCATTGCCCTGGGTTACCAACACGAGGCGAGAGAGAGCAAAAGTGAGAGAGAGAGTGGGAGAGAGTGAGAGGGTGGGAGTGAGAGAGACAGTGGGAGTGACAGAGCTCCACCAACAAACACATAAGCAAACCCCCAAAGACCTGCACCCCCACCACTCCACTATTGCAATACAAATACAGTATGTTATCGAATTTTCAGTGCCCATTCGAAAAAATAACCGACAAAGTACGCAATTAAAAACTCATTTCTAGCTTGAAATGATGCTGCGGTATCGTGCTTACTGGATGACATTTCGGCACAAATCGTTTGTGCTAACGAGCTTTAATATCTGTGTATTCATTTTTGTGTTGTGAGGCTCGATTCTTAATGTCAACTTAGGTTGAAAAGTGAAAAAGTAAATTCGTATGGCTTTTGTTGGTGGGGAGTCCCTTGCGGGAAGGTCCCATCGCCTGAATATATATTTTAAGCCGTCAATGGGCCTTACGACTGTTATACTTTAGCCGGGACCGACAATATAAAGTGCCCATCCGATAACACGGGAGTGATCTGGTTAAAAACCTTTTGGTAATGAGAGGGTTTGAACCCGGGATCTCTATGCTGCTACACTAGCACTCTATCCTCTAGACCACGGATCACTCAACATTAGGTTGAATGAGGGGGACAATCAGAATCAAGTTAGAATCAGTACAGTTTATCGTTAAAGACTATCATAAATGTCGTTACAAAGTCAGAAAAAAATTATTACTAAAATCAATTTGGAAAAAGGATGCTATTCATAATGAATGATAGCATCATTTTCAAAAAAGAAAGGGAGTACATTCCTTTTAATAATTGTCATCTTAGTAAAAATCATTTGAAATTTTGTTGATCCTTCAAGCCTATGTATTGACCATCCTGATGAAAATGCATTCTTCAGGAATTCCATAAATATCGGTGCCTCGATATTAAATGTGGATTTAAGTGAAATTTTCAATATTTTTGGCGATTGTGAAGGAAAATTTTTGTTTGAAATTGGTTAATCTGATAAATTCAAAATTGTAGTAGATACATTTTTTTGGACTCAAAATAGTGTGTGAATTGAGTTATTATTTTTACATAAACTCTATACTGTGTAGGCTATTCCAAATTAAGGTTCAGAGTAGTTTTAGGTGAATGCCTGTTGTTTTTACATGGATAATATTTGCATAAATAAATATGAATATTTATTTTATTTATTTTATTTATTATTCATTGAAACATATGAATACTGTATATGAAAAAAATCACCCATAACTAGAATCATCGCATATTTTAATTCACATTCAAGATGACTCCTGCTTTATGAATCCTGCTAATGGAATTTAATTATAGGAAATTCCAGTTCTTTTCCCATGATTACATAATTACATGATTACAAAGGGAAATGTGTAGGTCGGAGAGCATTGTAGAGATCATTGCTCACAATACTTTCCAATTAGCCCAGTCAATAAAGGTTTCTTCGATCCGAAAATTAAATAAAAGCTGAATCTCTCACCATTGATAGGGTTCTAGACCAGAGGGTCATTCTCCCAAAAGTCCCAAGAAATCCCCTTGGAGCTTTCCCCCTTAGCCATCCTCAAAGTTGAAAAATACAGGTAATCACGGAAAATCAATATTATCTCAATAACCAATTATCGGTAAGAATTCAATTATATGTCATTCGATTCGTTACATTATGGACTGTAATGCTAGTAGTTCTGTGAACAGTAGACCTCGCGCAGTTATAACGACATCCCAAACCATAAGCACATCCACACTAACTATTTATTTGATCAGATCATGCTTACATAAGATTTAATTATCATATAACGCTTTCCGTAATTTAGCGCGAGAGAACCAGAAGACATCTAGGCGCCCAGACGAGCTGTTATAAGTTCAACTATAGTGAGATTCACTTCAAACAATCTGCATTGGTTGAATGGGAAGCAATGATTTCGTCATAAGGAATACTCACAGTTTAACGTGATCCTCAAAGTAGCAAACCCAAGTTTACCCAACCATCTCCAAAAATCAGTGTCACCAGATGTTTATCTCAAGGATGAGAAGTGGTTTCTCTCATTTTTTCGGAATACTTTTTGTAATGTTGGCCACCCAAGTTTGTCTATTTGGCTTCAACAGAGCACAATACGACGCGTTGAGCTCGTAAATCCATATATAAACAAACCGAATAAACAATACATCTCCGTCTTTCGAACAGTTGGCTTAGTTCTTCTTCCTCTTTTTCTTCCGACTTCTTCTTCTTCTTCCGACTTCTTCTTCTTCTTCTTCTTCTTCTTCTTCTTCTTCTTCCTCACTCTGCTACATATTGTCCGATTCTCACGTTTCTTATAGGCCTATCTTCTCAAACTTTCTTATTTCTCTTCCTTCTGATCATTTCCTCCCAACGCTTTCTTGGACACAATTTCATGATCTTTTCTATGTTATCCTTTTCCATATTCCTTCTTCTACCACTTCATCCTCATATTATTTTATCTTCTCCTTTTCCTATCATACTCACCTCCATCATTCTTTACTATTATGTTATTCCTTCCTTTTCCTTACTTAATTATTATATCTGCCAGTTTTCCTCCTTTCACCCTCTCTTTTCCTCAACTTTTATTCCTCTCTCTTTTCCTCAAATTTTATTTCTTTCTCTTTTCCTCAACTTTCCACCCTCTCTCTTTTCCTCAAATTTTATTCCTCTCTCTTCCCCTCAACTTTACTTCCTCTCGCTTCTCCTCAACTTTTCTTCCTCTCTCTTTTCCTCAACTCTTCTTCCTCTCCCTTTTCTTCAACTTTTATTCCTCTCTCTTTTCCTCAACTTTTTTTCCTCTCTCTTTTCCTCGACTTTTCTCCCTCTCTCTTTTCCTCAACTCTTCTTCCTCTCTCTTTTCCTCAACTTTTCTTCCTCTCTCTTTCCCTCAACTTTTATTCCTCTCTCTTTCCCTCAAACTATTATTCCTCTCTCTTTTCCTCAAATTTTCTTCCTCTCTCTTTTCCTCAACTTTCCTTCCTCTCTCTTTTCCTAAAATTTTCTTCCTCTCTCTTTTCCTCAACTCTTCTCCCTCTCTCTTTTCCTAAAATTTTCTTCCTCAAACTCTTCTCCCTCTCTCTTTTCCTCAACTTTTCTTCCTCTCTCCTTTCCTCAAATCTCATTCCTCTTTCTTCTCCTCAATTTTTCATCTTCTCTCTTTTTCTCAACTTTTTCCCTCAATAATAATTAAAATACTGAGCATACATAATTTGTTCAAATACAGACAATATTCACAAGCTGCATACACGATATAAAAATGTTCACCCGAGCTTATGTATCATCACACAGTAAATCCAGTATTTATTTGTTACATAAAAATGAAACGCATATGATGAAGTTATGGAGTTCAAACAATGAAACTATAAATTTTCGAGTGAGCAGCTTCATATCATACGATTTCTATGTGCATAGTTTTTAGTTTAGAGAAAATTTTATCACGTTGTATCCTGCATCTTCTACTCTTCTATCACTAACATATAAGTGTAATTAATTGTATCTGCGATTTGTTTCAACAATATTTTTGTGCAATTACTGTGTGATACTTGTATGAAAACCGCTCGTGCAACTTGTATATGCAACTTGAATCAAGGCAACGAAACTTGTGCCACTTGTTGCAACAAATATTATGCAACTCGTAACAAATTTTTAGGTGTCATATACTGCAGTAGCGTTGCTCCCTTGTTGCAGTTTCATATGACGAATACGGAAAGTGAAGTTAATGTTTGCAATTATAGTGAGGTCCACGTTATAATGTCAGTGGAGAACAACGTTACCGATCCTCTGTCTTGTCAATGCCCTCTGTAGACGGTAGCTGATGCAGATTTATTGATGTAATATTAACGGTTCATTCTCGTTTCAAATAATCAATTATATTTTTACTTTCCTTGCCCTATTACCATAGGTAAGGAAAGTATTGCTTTCCGAAAAAATTAAGGTACCCCAATTTCTACATTTTTATACATTTCAAAGTCCCCTGAATCCAAAAAAGTGGTTTTTGATTTTGAGTATTGGTCTGTATATATATATATATATATATATATATATATATATATATATATATATATATATATATATATATATATATGTGTGTGTGTGTGTGTGTGTGTGTGGTGTGTGTGTGTGTGGTGTGTGTGTGTGTGTGTGTGTGTGTGTATGTGCGTCTGTGTACACGATATCTCATCTCCCAATTAACGGAATGACTTGAAATTTGAAACTTAAGGTCCTTCCCATATAAGGATCCGACACGAACAATTTCGATCAAATGCATTCAAGATGGCGACTAAAATGGCGAAAATGTTGTCGAAAACAGGGGTTTTTGCGATTTTCTCGAAAACGGCTCCAACGATTTTGATCAAATTTATACCTAAAATTGATAAGCTCTATCAACTGCCACAAGTCTCATATCTGTGAAAATTCCAGGAGCTCCGCCCCATCTATGCAAAGTTTGATTTTAGATTCCCAATTATGAGACTTCAGATACAATTCAAACAAAAAATTCTATGTGGAGAAGATTCAGCATGAAAATCTCTGCAATTAATGTCCAGAAACATTTTCACCTAAAATTGAAAATTGAAAAGAAGCTCGAAATTCGAGAAAATGTTTTTATTTCAATTGCAAACTGTTGGCAACCGTTGATTCTATTAAATCATTCACTATGAAGAGATATCAGACCTCGTATGTCTTCAGCGTTATTGTCCTGTCACCAGCTGGCTTAGATATTTGCTTATAAGTAGACTTATGATGCGCGTGAACACTAGCGTCAGGTGATCAATTTTCATAACGGCAAGGAAAGTTGTGTGAGTGCGCCACACCAGATTTTTTTAAGCAAGAAATCATATGTTTCAATAAATTCAATGGATTTCAATAAAAGTTGATTAATTATTAATTCGACATTGTTAAAAGACGATCTGGCAACAGAGCAGAGCGACAAAGTGATAGCGCTATCTGCTTTGTTGAATGATAGACAAGGATAGCAAAACCATTGCTAATCAAACACTGCCATTATAACGTGTATCTCAATTTAGTGCCTGCTACTTGTATCAAATACATTTGAACAACTTGTATCAGAAACCTTTGAGCAACTTATATCTGTAACTTGAATCAGAAAAACCAGTGCATCTTGTACACTTGTATCTAGACTGCATCTCCTCCAATTACATGTCTGTATCTCTCTCATGTGTGGAAGAGTTAATTCAACATGCAGTATACAGACACTATAAAGTTTTGACTGGGAGATTGACCTAGATTCAAAATATCCTCAACCGCTTTAAGACAAGCTAAGTTTAACCAAAGACTAAGTTTAACCGGGAAGTTTAGGCGTCTAAATATTGATGTTGATAAGTTGTTGTTAATTGGAGATCATGGTTGATGAGATAATCCCTTGAAACTCCTTTAAACTTCATTCGAAGGATCACAAACCTATTTCAAAGGATCACAAGAGAAATTCGTTGTATCTAGTGATGGAAAGTTGGTATGAGATTCTATAAATTGCGTTTTCTACAGAAATGTCAAATTTACAGCAGTCATAACTCCTTTCACTCCACAGTATTCTGTAGAATAATAATTTTCCTATGGTGAGGTCCACGTTATAATGGCAGTGATTGATTAGCAATGGTATTGCTATCCTTCTCTATCATTCAACAAAGCGGATAGCGCTATCTCTTTCTCACTTTGCTTTGTAGCCAGATCGTCTTTTAACAATGTAGAATTAAAAGTTAATAAACAAAATATTCCATCTTAATTATGAAAATTCATTAGGGAATTATTGTAAAATATAATTTCTTTCTTGATAGAATATTTTCTTCTTTAGGTACCTTCTCCATTCTGGAGGTTGGCTACCATCATGGCAATTCTCACCTTGTTTACTACGGCTCGGAAGAGGTCCTGTAAATGATAAAATATAACTTAATTGACTATTTTAAACGAGAATGAACCATTAATATGACATCAATAAACCTGTATCAGCTACCGTCTATAGAAAGCATTGTCAAGACAGAGGATCTGCAATTTGTTCTCCTATCTTTCTCTATGTAACATGGACCTCACTTCAGTCGAAGTAATTCTCAATTCTTAAAAATTAATAATTTAGATAAAAATGATGTGTTTGAAGAAAAAGCATCTCATAATATTCAAGTTAATATCATAGAGAAACAATAGCGTAAGTATATATCCCATGGTATAGTTCAAGTTAATATCATAGAGAAACAATAGCGTAAGTATATATCCCATGGTATATGGCATTTATGTCGCAACTTTTACTGTTATCTCACGCCGATAGTCCACGTAGTTCTTTCCCGTGAAGCTGTGTGACGCTGGTAGTCTCTCATATTGTGCCGTTCATACACTCTCACCCAAACAAATCAGTATACGATAATTGACTGTGATCGGCTTGAGATAACAGTAAAAGTTGCGACATAAATGCCCTATACCATGGGATATCTACTTACGCTATTGTTTCTCTATGTTAATATGTTATCTCATTCCATCACTCTTGAAACCAATTGTTACGTCAAAGGAATACTGGCTTCTCATTGGTTGGAATAGTTTCCTTCTACAAAATGGCGTCATCATTCTCCAATCGCCATTTTGAAAATGTGAGTGTTCTACAACTGCGTAACTTGCTACCGATTTGTTGTTAGCATTTAACATTGAGAAGAGAAGAAATTAGCAAGTGAGAAGCTTTTTTCAGAATTTCGTAAATATTATTTTTTGCACATTTTCAACTCTTTTTCTTCTAATTATATTCTAAATAGACCAGGGAGTCCGGGCCCACTAGATTTCAAACCTGCAATTGCAGAACAAAGTATAATTATATACTCGTACAACAGCTATCATTGTAATTATTATAAAACTGCTATCATTCTAAAGAGAAGAAGAAGAGTGAAATTTTGATGAGGAATTTTGGTTGTGAAACAACATTGATTTCAAGGATCATCTACATTCTACAGTGAGTATCACCCATAACTATCAGTAATGATTGTAAGGGAAATGCTGTTGTTACAGTACAAACTCAATAATTAAAACCTCTATAATTCGTAATTCTTTATAATCAATCATAATGAAAATGAAAGCTTGGTCCCTTTGTAAAACCTGTATATAACTCTTAGTGAAGCAATGTATTTCGGTCCCCTCGATAATTCGTAGTAAAGTCGAGCACTGGCTCAACATTATCATAACCATCATAATCATTAACATTATCATTAATAATTATCATTTTATTTTATTATTTTAAAAAGGCGACTATCTAGAAGTATTTTAAGCGTAGGTAATGATGATGATGGGATAATACAATGAATGCAGAGTTATGAATGAATGAAAATTATAGGTTATGCTAACCACTTGAATTGATTTGAGTCCACTTTTCAGTCGAGAAATAAATAAAATAGAAATTTTGAATTTGTTTTGATTGAAAACCGAATATAATAGAATGATTATATTCAATAAACTCTCAGAACTACTAAGTTTTGGTAGAGAGTTAGTGGGGAGGATATTTTTAATATTCTTTCCGAAGAATGGACATTGATATGTCCAAAGCTCCGCCAATTTATGTAGATGCATAACAATATAATTATCCATAGTTATTATATTACAAATTACTTTTTCATATCATATACTTTCAATAATTATTTTCTTAGTCTATATTATGTAAATTCATCTATAATTTTGCTGTATTGTAAGCTATTGTATATAAGTGTATAAGCCAGTATATATTGTAATCTACATAAATAAAGTACTCAATCACTCAATCAAAAAAAAAAAAGAACTTGAAAATATTGAGTTATTAAGAAAAATTTTGAACCAGAAATAAAACACAAACTAATTCACTGAAAGCACCATCATCATCATCATCATCATCTTCATCATAAAAATCATCAACATCATCATCATCTTCATCGTCATCACCACCATTTGAAGTTAGATTCTCTTTGAATTTTCTTATGATGTCAGTGTACCTTATTAGGATAGCATTGGATCTTTCCATAGACACAAGGCTGACAGCTTGTGGTAGACTGAACTCGTTGTAGACTGAACTCATCAGCTTTGGTATAAAGCTTCGACCAAAGCTTTAGTATATTTACTATTTAATCAGCTTTGCAGCCACTCATGCGTGAAGATGAATGCCATAAACAGTATAAACAGTAATTGAGAATAGTCGTCGAGGATGATGAGGTGGAGGAGGAGGAGGAGGAAGAGGTGGAGGAGGAGGAGGAGGGGTAAGAGGTGGAGGAGGAGGAGGAGGAGGAGGAGGAGGAGGAAGAGGTTGAGAGAATAGGGAGAACTTCAAAGATGATTTGGATTATTTGTTGAAATTATACAAGTTGGTCAGGTTTTGCAATTACAGTATACTATCTCCAACTATCATGTTATACTAGTACTTATTAACATACTCTTCTCTATTTATTATTTTCATACTTCTTTCATAGTGAGGTCCACGTTATAATGGCAGTGTGTGATTTGCAATGGTGTTGCTGTACTTGTCTATCGTTCTACGAAGCAGATGCCGCTATCTTTTTCATGCATTGCGATGTTGCCAGATCGTTTATCAACGATGTGGAAATTCATCTAATTGACAACATATTTTATCTCAATCATAAAAATGTATTATTACATCTTAAAAAAATATATTTTCTTGACAAATAAAATATGATTAACTATTTTCAACAATAATGAACATTTAAATTCATCAGATATACCAATATCAGCTGGCTGATATCTGGCAACCCTTTTCTCCTATCTTCCTACACTGCCATTATAACGTGAACCTCAGTATATAAATAAATATATATATATATATATATATATATATATATATATATATATATATATACAAATCCGTGCTCGTATGTTACACGAACACGAGTACGCACACATACACGACGATCAATTATCAAGTTTTGGCTGAGATTTTACTGCTTTGAGTAGCTTTAATCGTAGGATGATAATTATTACATACGAATTCTAAGTGCCAGTTGCACAAAATTTGGTTAAATTTTAATCATGATTAATTTCATGTAGACGGCTATATCAGAGACAACCGGTTTGATGGAAAAAGATTCCCGGCCGATACATTTTAAGTTTGACGACTTAAGCTTGAACACCCATCCGTTTTACGGTCCAGACGCAACGACTCAGATGCTCCGATTTTTACTTGAGCAAAAGACTGAAGCTAAATCTGAGCGTCTGGACGGGTCTTAACGCTATCTTTTCTACATAGCTTTTCTCTTCATCTTTACTATGGCTGTACAGAGTGAGAAAGTGGGAATAGTCCTATTAGTATCCATGGGAACCATATTTCTACTGTACCGGACATCTACACTGATACTCTGATACTGACTGATATGTTGGAATCTAGCACTCTACAAAGATAGTCCAGCATAATTGGAGTGACTTCATCATCGTAGATTTTGTAGCTGATTTTTGTCTCTACTCTTCGATTTCATAATCGACTAGCCGTCAGGCTCGCTTCGCTCGCCATATCCGTCAAGCCAGGGGGCTCCGCCCCCTGGACCCCCGACTGGATCGTCCAAGAATGAGATCAGCAGGCTCGCTTCACTCGCCTGCATTTTTCATTTGAGCATTTTTATCATATGTTAGGACGATCCAGTCGGGGGTCCAGACTAAACGTCTGGCTAAACGGATATGGCGAGCGAAGCGAGCCTGACGGCTAGTAATTTTAATATTCACAGGAATAGCTCTGATTGAAGTAGCAGTGCCCAATCAATTTTTCCGCGATAAATGCATTTAAATCTTCAACTTGGTGCCAACCTAACAAAGTCAACTCAACTTGATGCCAACCTGACAAAATTATTAATTTAGTTGCCAGAACAACTGTTTCGAAGAGGTACTCTATCTAGATTGTAGTTCTATATTAATATAATTATTATGGTATGGACATTTTCCAATTATAATATTAATTAAGAAAATAAGAAGAATATACATGCTAAAAGACGAACATTAAACCCTTAAAAACCACCCTTAGAGTTAAAATATTGCCAAAAGATTTCTTAGTGCGCCTCTAAAGGGCCAACTGAACATACCTACCAAATTTGAACGTTGTTGGTCCGGTAGATTTTTAGTTCTGCGAGTGAGTGAGTGAGTGAGTCAGTCAGTGAGTGAGTGCCTTTTCGCTTATATATATATATATATATATATATATATATATATATATATATATATATATATATATATAGATAGAGCTATAGTGAGATCTATTCCAAACTGCCAGCATAAGTTGAATAAGAAGCATTGACGTTATTTATTAGGATTGCTGACGGTTTCAAGTGAATTTCTCAATAATATCAGCATTACCAGCTTCACTTGAATGAGAAGCACAATAAGAAGTGTCAACTGTTTGTAGTAAATTTTACTATTCTGATGTCAGCTTCCATCAGTTGATTGATTGATTGATTGAGTACTTTATTTATGAAGATTACAATATATACTGGCTTATACACTTATATACAATAGCTTACAATACAGCAAAATTATAGATGATTTTACATAATATAAATTAAGAAAATAATTATTCAGCTGTATATAATATGAAAAAAAAACAATTTGTAATAACTATAGATAAACTAGATAATATTGTTATGCATTTACATAAATTGGCGGAGCTTTGGACATATCAATGTCCATTCTTTGGAAAGAATATTCGAAGTATTCTCCCCACTAACTCTCTACCAAATGGGTTGAGTGGGAAACATGAAGGGCTAACAGTTTCAAGTTAACTTGACCCTTGTGATCCACCATGCACAATAACCGCACACAGAATATCAAATTAACGGTAGATTGACAGTAACCGGTGGCATATTATGATTCCCCGCCAGCAGTGTCCATATTTGAGCCTAGGATGTTCATTTCCGGAGCGGTTTATGCTACGTGACTTTAGCATAATGCACTATAATGCGCAAATGCATAGTTAATGCGTGGTGTCAAAGAGTATGAGTCATCATTGTACGTGTATCGACATAGAATTGAAATGTGCATAGCTCATATACATTGGCATATACGTACATTATACATTATACAGTCCGGGTCGTAATGTACGTATACACTATACATACATTATACAGTCCGGGTCGTAATGTACGTATACACTATACGTACATTATACAGTCCGGGTCCTGCTGTAGCTTTGCCTATCGGCGGATGGCCTCTAGACTAATAATAATAATAATAATAGTAATGTCTCTGGTCGAGTGTACAACAAGACCAGAGGAGTTTATTCAAATTATAGACATGATTACAAAAAGCATATTGTATAAAAATACTATAATCATAAAATAATTATGACATTGGAGGAAAAACTAGGCTGAGCCTGTACTATTTCTCTCCAAAAATGTTGATAAAATGTTTATGTTGTCCAAAAGATAAGGTCATGTAATCTGCTTCGTTACTTGATTTTCGGTCCAGGAATGATGATTTAAAATTTTGAATTTTGAAGGTTGATTTTAAACTTTAAGTGAATCACAGAATGTATCACAATGAATTAAAAACTTTAGAAATATTGCACTCATTTAAAAAAATTTAATACAAAATCAAAAACCTACTCACTGATTATATTTTTCTATTATTAGGGTATCTAACATTTGTTTTGCCATGATGTGTATTATTAATAATTTGTTATTATTAATAATAATAAATAAAAGTCACCAGTAAAGACATAATCTGTTTATTTTACATTTCAACTTCTCATATAAGGTACAATTATTTACAAAGTATTAATACAATTGGTTGATTACTTGCTGATCTAAAATACTACAATACTATAGTGAGGTCCACGTTATAATGGCAGTGGAGAACAACGTTGCCAATCTTCTGTCTTGTCAATGCCTTCTATAGACGGTAGCTGATACAGGTTTATTGATGTAATATCAACTCGTTCCATTCTCGTTTGAAATAATCAATTATATTTTATTAAGCAAGAAATTGCATTTTTCAATAATTTCATGATGAATTTTCATAATTAAGATGAAATAGAAATAAAAATAAAAATCTCAGTACCCTTTTTTGAATTATTCTATCATAACATATTTCAACATTGATGCCATTGAAAGTCTTTTCAAGTCTTGAAAATGGCATCAATGTTGAAATATGTTGTGATAAAATAATTCAAAAAAGGGTACTGAGATTTTCATTTTTATTTCTATTTATATTACAAGTAGCCCTAAACAGAAAAGAGACAAAATATTGATGAAATATTTTGTTAATTGATATCAAAATAATGACTGTATTTTGATTTGTATTTCTTATTTTGTTAATTGATTTTCAAAATATAAGATGAAATATTTTGTTAATTAATCATTATTTCTACATTGTTAAAATACGATCTGGCAACTGAGCGAAGTGAGAAAAAGATAGCGCTATCCGCTTTGTTCAATGATAGACAAGGATAGAAATACCATTGCTAATCAAACACTGCTATTATAACGTGGACCTTACTATACCAGTTCAAAAACATTGAACATTTTTGAAAACGTATCTTTCCATAAGCAGCAGATGCTCTTTTGTATCTTCTCAAAAGCAACGTGTTGCATCCGAGAAGATACACAAGGAGCTTCAATGTATCTTACCTAGCAGCAGATGATCATTTGTATCTTCTCAGAAGCAACGTGTTGCATCCGAGAAGATACACAAGGAGCTTTAATGTATCTTTCCTTTTAAGCAGCATATGCTTTTTTGTATCTTCTCAGAAGCAACGTGTTGCATCCGAGAAGATACACAAGGAGCTATAATGTATCTTACCTAGCAGCAGATGATCATTTGTATCTTCTCAGAAGTAACGTGTTGCATCCGAAAAGATACACAAGGAGCTTTAATGCATCTTTCCTTAAGTCGCAGATGCTCTTTTGTATCTTCTCAAAAGCAACATGTTGCACCCGAAAAGATACACATGGAGCTTTCTGGAGTTATGTCACAACTCAGCCTATCAGCTGACATTCGTTCAAGTCTTTCCATTGTTGGTGATACGTTGCAACTCTCTCATTCATGAAGAATCTGTGTGTAGGGAGTTTCCTCCATCTAGGGATCTAGGGTCTCTGAATTCTGATGTTTTTGCAAAACCATGGTTATTACCCCGTGAACCTTGACTATAATGTCGTTTCAAAGTCATGGAGGCAAAGCTACGGTACGCGTACTATATATGGTGGGCATTTGAAGCTCAAAATAATATTATGTTGACTTTGGCATGAATGATAATAAACTTTCTGAGTTATTGTGGAGGTGATATCTATTTATTTGAGTACATATATACTTGTGGGCACCAGGAACTACATTCAATTATTGCTCTCATAACGTACACTGAGCAGTACAATATAAAAAAACAATACTTGGAAAATGAAAATAAAATATGTAACTAACATTATTGAGTTTGAGAAAAAAAAACTTCAAACAAAATAATAGAGAACCTTGCATATTGTGGTGTTTATCCATACTGTATAAAAATACTTGTCCCGGTTGCATAAAAGCTTGTTAAATTTGAATCATAATTAATTTCCATTAGAGGCAGTTTGACAATAAGGCTTTTCTTATTGGTTCACGTGGAATTTGATAAAGATTAAGAGTTAACAGACTTTCATGCAACCGGGTGCTAATAATATATTATCTAACCACAGAATAATTAAAGATCGTTATACCGGTTTCGGTTTTTAGACCATTTTATTCTCTAGTAAACTAACTCTACAAAAGTAGAGAGCAGCAGTATTCATACTATAACAGTCGAGCACCGCTATTGGTGGAAGCCGTCACCTATCAAGGTGAACGTCTGTGATTGGCCTAGACAAGCCCCTCCTCTCCAATTAGTGATTCAGACAAAACAAAATGGCGATACAAACAGCAAACACAGCAGTGAAAGATAATTAAATAGTTATTTATGCTACAAAATAAATTAACATGCTCAATAGATTTGTAACATTTTTCTATTTCTGATTTCTCGATCATGTGATTGTAAGATTCCTATCGGATATTTTCGAGCTCAAAATTTAAGTGTTTTATTCTTTATTTTGTGAATTTAAAGTTTGTTTCATGTTTTACGAAAGTATTATTGTCAATCCATCGAAATTTAAAATTGTTTGTTTTATTCTAATTTATATTTTCAGATTGTGATTTGGTGTAGAAATTGAAATGGACATAACCTATGTATAATATTTGGACAATTTGAAACTAAATTAGGAAATTGTAGAAGTTTTGGGCAATAGCCTGTTTTTCTTCTCCAATCGTTGTATTGTATTTGCTAACCTAATAAATAAATGAAATAAATTTGTGATAGGAATTTCTCATATTTATGAAATTTCATATCGTGTTTCAAAACTCAGTTCTTTTCTTTCGACAGTGGACAATACAACTAAATTTTGAACTCCAAATACCTCTCTGTATAAACTAAATTAGTTGAACTACAATCATACTGTCTAAGGGAACAACTAACAACTAACTAGTTTCAGCTTCAAATATTAGACAATTAGAGTTTAGGTCTACAGTAAAATTGAGTTTCAACTCTCTATTCCACTATATAACTTTGTGCCCAGTTATGTACCTGTTTCAATGAGATTTACTCTCACCTGTCAGCATACTTTCGAATGACGTCATTGCTTCCCATTTAATTAATGCTGACAGTTATTAGTGAATCTCACTACAGTAGCTAAAGTACATTCCAATCCTCAGGAGGAAAACGGCTTTGGGGTGAGCCAGGTGTTTCAGTAAATTTTAGTACTTTGTAGTAATCATTGTAGTTTGTGATTGTATGAGTTATGAGTTCATCCTTTGTTGAGGCTGTTTGGTACACTTTTTTTATTCAAATTTGATAATATTTTTCAATATAATTGTTAAGATCATTATGAGAGTGAGAAAAAGTGGCAACTTAAATTTTTAAGTCGTCTAATAAGCGAGTTATGGGTTTTTGATAGTGCTAACTTACTACTTCCGTAAACAAAGCCGTAGTGCATTCGTGTGACGTCAGCACAGGTAGGGCTCCTACACCAATGAAAACACTAGCTGATATAGATCAGCTGCAATCAACGAAGTTTTATTGGTGTAGGAGCCCTACCTGTGCGACGTCACACGAATGCACTACGGCTTTGTTTACGGAGGTAGTGGCTAACTCCGTTTTCTTTCCAGATCATAAACGGTTTAGACAGAATTTCTCTTGAAAATTCAAAAAAAGTATCTTTCCATACTAAAACATTTTATTCCCCATAAATCCCCATCGTTCATAAATAAAAAGTAGCATTTTTGTAAATTCTTCAACGTGTTTATTCTGGCATAAATCGCGAAAAAACGCATTTCAGAACAAAGTCGATGATATACTGAATGTATTAAAGAAAACTCCAATGGAAAATTCGAAACCGTTTATGATCTGGGAAGAAAACGGAGTTAGCAGTTTCAACAACCCATAACTCGCTTATTAGACCACTTAGGGCCGGTTTCCGAGCTTGGGACTTAGCTAAGTCCTAGACTTTAAACAGCTGGAGTCAGAAAATTGGCTTTCCAAAACGGGGCGTAGTCGCAGTCATTGTCATAGTCACGTTTGAATTGAATTTCGAAAAACTATAAAATTGAACACAAAATAAAATAAAGAGAAAATAGTGTAAAGTTTCAGCTATTTTGAATTATTTAGGAATGTGTAATTTCGTCAAGGAAAAATGTTTCCAATTATAGAGATGAGAAAATAAAAACTAAGACTACTGTTATAAAAGCTGCGACTACGCCCCGTTTTGGAAAGCTAATTTTCTGACTCCAGCTGTTCAAAGTCTAGAACTTAGCTGAATCCCGAGCTCGGAAACCAGCCCTTAAAATTTTCAGTTGCCACTCTTTTTCTCACTCTTATTATGGATCTTAACAATTATATTGGAAAATTATGGGAAGATTTTCACTTGTTAATGTACAGAAATATTTCAAGCAAGGTATGAAGTATATTTCATGAAATATAAAATAAAAAAGGTCATCCTGAATCTCTAGTTCGATTGAAACTCCTCGGTTGTTATGGGAAAATCTCTACTTGTTGATGTACGAAAATCTCTAACCCAATTATTATGACAATAATTTCATAAACTTGAACAACATTATCTCCTACTAAAATATAGCTGAAAGTAAAAACAGTGGAAAATCACATTTAGGACGGACGACATACATTTTAGACCCAAGAGGGATATTAAGTGGAGGTAGATGAGATTAGCAAAATCCTTTTAAGACCTTTTCAGAGTATTTATTGGAGTTGGGAAACTTGCATATTCATGAGACTATAGGTTTTGCTGTATAGAGAATGTGGCTTTTCTGGAATAACCCATGCTTTCAATATAGCATATATGTGAGCTATCTAGCATGTATTATAATTATGTGAGCCCTAATGGAATGGTGGCTTGAAGACTTTTATCGAATTGATTTTTGAGTGATTCTAGAGTGGAGTGTGGTTTGCTTGCTCTTAAAAATTTAAGAAGTTCTCTCAATCCATGGAGATAACGGAAAACAACAATTTCAGATAAAAACAAATAATTAAGATTGAAAATAATAATATTTGAATAGTAGCGCTCATCAAATTTCCATCTAGCTGTTTACCCTGTTGTCAATATTTACAGTAGCAGAAGTTTTCGGGGTGATTTACAGCATTTTTTTGGGTTTTCGTCTAAAATTAATAATTAAAACAAATAAGTTACATTCAGTAAAGATGAAGGTTTTTTCAGGTTATGAAGAGAGGAATGAATTTCACTGGAGTATCACGATTTTGTTCTTTCTATTCAATGGAGAAATGGAATAGTAGTTTTGTAGTCTTAGGCCAATATGCACCATCTCAGTTTAAACTGGTCTTTTTGCATCTCATGGAAATTTTTATTCTTTGCAAAATTAAAGCTTACAAAATTACCACCAAGATTTGTCATCTACATTTCTTCCTTATCTCTCATAGTTTCTGAGATATCCGCTGTTGAAGGTGAGACATTTTTTGAAAAAACTCTTCTGCATCCAATTTTTTCATCTGTTCGGCCTTATAATTTTTGAAAGATTTAAGGGGAAAATCCGTGCTGATTATGAGCTGATAGAGCATCAAATTATCAAAATTTTCGACTTTGCAGCTTTGTTGAGACTAGTTTGGACGTGAGTTTGGAAGTAGAGGTTTGGTTAGGCAAAGTTGCAATGATGAAATGTTTCAATCCTGGAATGATGCAATGTTGAACGAATAAAATAACGGAACACGAGATGGAAAATACATAAAATGACCCCGGTGACCTTGTCATGTGCGTTCAGTGTCAAATCTGTTGTCAGAATTAAAACAAATGACAATAATTCATTGCTCAATGGCTTGTCAAACTTTGCTCTTGCTAAACATAAATGAAAACCGACTTGATCACGTGATACATGAATACTGCAACAGATGGCTTTTCTATAACCCTCCTCCTCCTTCTGTCACTCTTCACCATCATCTTTTTCCTACCCCTCCTCCTACTCCTCCTTCTCCTTCTCCTCGTCCTCCTCTTCCTTCTCTACCCCTTCACCCTCCTTCTTTTCCTACACCATCTATTCAAGCTCCTCCTCTCAATTCCTCTTCTTGTTCTAATTTCTTTTCTTTTCCACTACTTCTTCTTCTTCTTCTTCTTCTTCTTCTTCTTCTTCTTCTTCTTCTTCTCCTTCTTCTTCTTCTTCTCCTTCTTATTTTTCTTCCTCTTCTTCTTCTTCACTTCTTGAATAGAAAATATTCACATATTAAAGGAATAATTTTGAAAAGGGACCGAAAAAACTAACTTAATTCTTCTTAACCCTCCTCTTTCTTCTCTATTTTTTCTTCCTCCTTTTTCTCTTCTTCATCATCTCTCTCATTGCACTGATCTACTTCCAATACCTTCTCTCTCTCTCTCGGCTAAGCATCAAACCAGTCCTGTGTTGTCGGGATAATCCAAGGGGACAGAAAATTAATTTCTTGCGGTCTGCTCAACCACTGTGACCTCACTCAATCGTTACCTCCTCCTCTTCCTCCTCCTCCTCCTCCTCCTCCTTCTCTGACCCCAGTGTGGTCACCCAGTGATCAAAGGTTAAAGTTTTTGCTCCATCTCCTGCCAGTCTCACAGTAAACATTTATCGGCAACCGCAGCTCAGATTCAATTCAAACTGACAGAATTTCCCATAGATGACATCGATTCTTCCCGTTCAAACAATGCTGCCAAGCTTGTAGTGATTTTCTTTGGTAAGATTCACTTTGAATTGTCAGTTTTTTCCCATAAATAACATCAATGGTTCCAATTTAACTAATGCTGACAGTTTGAAATGTTTCTTACTGTACCAAACATAGGATTAAATTAATAATTTCTCTGTTGGGATTCTATCTTGGATTATTCTAAGCTTTCCCAACTCAATTTTTGGAAATGAGGGACTTTAGATTGAAACGGAGCCTATGTAATATCTACATATATTATATATGTATTATAGATAAACTCTATGTGGATTACGGATTCTCCGATTGAAAATTATGTCGAATAAAATATAACCATAGAGTTACAATATTGAAGATAATAATTTATCTCTGATATAACCTAATATTCATGGAAAATCACTAATAATACAATCATTTCTATGTACATTATTTTTAAATTCATTTCATTCATTCATTTCAATTTATTAAAAACACACAAAACAAGACTAAACAAAATAACAAGAGTTACAAAACAAATGAAATAATGTAAAATGTTACAAATATAATAAACCAAGGGCTTTGTGGTTGGGTGTGTTGGAGAAGAGAAAAAAAAGAGAGGAAGATACCTAGCCAACTATGGTTTCCCATGTAATAGGCAGGCAAAGAAGAGAAGAGAGAAATGATGAGGAGAAAAGGGAAGGGAGAAATGGGGAGAAGGAAGAAAACAGAAGAATAGGTACGCAAAATAAAGGTAAGCGAGTCCACTGAAAAATTAAAAAAACAATGCTGGAGCAGAAATCTCGAGTATATATCTAAATGTAAGAGGAAATTACTGTATGTCCAGTTTTTTATATCCAGTTTAATTTTTCCTCTGATCTTATTGTCCATGAGAAAGTGATTTGGAATGAGGTTTATTCCAGATCACTTTTGATTTTAAATTTTTTTTATTGAGGTTTAAATGTTTTATCTTCTCCTAGGATTGACGACCAAGCTCTAAATCGTAATTACCTTGGAATTAGATTATAGTGAATTTTTCGCTTCACACTGTAGAACAATATTATAGATTATGAGAACTTTCATTCGACCTGAACTTCGTATGAAGAAGTAACAAGGATAGAAAATTTGAAAATGGAATAAAACAGCTTGTGATGTATCATTATAAACTAGCGGTAACCCGTGCCCCGCAAGGGTATAATCAAAAACTTGACGAACTGAAAACATGACCTACTGAGTCCTGAATAATATTGAAATAGGCCTATAACCATCCTCGGTGAATTGAGAATCTATATGCAAAATTTCAAGTTAATCAGTTGAGTAGTTGAGACGTGATGATGCGTCATTCGTGAATTTCCTATCCCGTACATGTATAAGCCAATTTTCTACCTTTATTATATTAATAAGAATATTATCAATAGCAAAACCGGAGGGTCTATTTTAATACAGCAATATCAGTCATAAACTAGGCTACTAATATTCTTATGGATTATTCAGTTTATGACTGACTGGTCATAGAAATGCCTTGTCATTTATGACTGGCACACAAAAGGATATAAGATGGAGAGTGAGAGAGTGACAGAGAGAGAAGAAAGAGGATAATGAAAGAGAAAGAATGATAGAGCAAGAGATAGATAGACAGATAGTGAGAGTGAAAGAGAGCGACGCAGTGGGAAAAAGAGAGGAGGGAAAAAGAGAGGACGAGGGAGATGGATTGATTGAATACTTTATATATGTAGATTACATTATATACTGGCTTATACACTTATATACAATAGCTTACAATTCAGCAAAATTATAGATGAATTTACAAAATATAAATTAAGAAAATAATATTATTGAGCTGTATATGATATGAAAAAAAGCAATTTGTAATAACTATAGATAAAATAGATAATATTGTTATGCATCTACATAAATTGGCGGAGCTTTGGACATATCAATGTCCATTCTTCGGAAAGAATATTCGAAGTATCCTTCCCACTAACTCTCTACCAAACTCTCTGATGGAGAGAGAGGGCATTGATTGATTGATTGATTGATTGATTGAGTACTTTATTTATGTAGATTACAATATATACTGGCTTATACACTTATATACAATAGCTTACAATACAGCAAAATTATAGATGAATTTACATGATATAGACTAAGAAAATAATTATTGAATTGAGAGAGAGAGTGGAAGAGAGAGAGAGTGAGAAGAGGGTTTGAATGTTATTAGAAGAGGGTATATAGTATTTTTGTAATTAGAGATGTATGATGAACGTGTGAGAGAAAGAAAGAGATAGTGTGGTTGCGGGAATGATACTGGATGAGAAAGAGGGAAAAGTAAGATTGATTGATTTTTTGCCTTCATTAGGGCGGAGTTAGGACTTCGGTCCTCTCTGCCACACAACCCTATAGAGATATAGTGTTTGAGAGAGAGAGATTAGATTAGATTTCTTTATTTATGTATGTTACAATAATTACTGGCTTATACACTAATTTACATTAAATGACGGTAATGCTAATTATTCAACGAATTTTACAAAGTATAAACAATTAATCAATGAAGATTGAATGCAATTAGAATAACGATAATATAATAATGTAATGTAACTTCATAAATCGGCGGTGTTTCAACAAATAATTGTCGATTCTCTAAGAAGGATATAAAATATCCTCCCCATTAACACACGACCGGGCTGTGATGGATTGGAGCTGTTGGGAATTATAACTCGAAGTAATGTTCAAATAAAAAACTCTACTTAGTAAGTTAAAAACTAGTTGATTTGAATCTTAGAATTATGGGATGAATGAATAAATGAAATTCATTCAAATATTCTCTCTGAGAGAGATTGATTGATTGAGTACTTTATTTATGTAGATTACAATATATACTGGCTTATACACTTATATACAATAGCTTACAATACAGCAAAATTATAGATGAATTTACATAATATAGACTAAGAAAATAATTATTGAACTGTATATGATATGAAAAAGCAATTTGTAATAAAATAACTATAAATAATTATATTGTTATGCATCTACATAAATTGGCGGAGCTTTGGACATATTTATTATTTATTTATTTATTTATTAGATAGAGCGAACAATACAATAGTCGGAAAAGAAAAAACAGGCTATTGCCCAAAACTTCTTCAATTTCCTGATTTTGTCACAATATTATGTCCAAATATTATGTAGGCTATGTTCACTTGAATTTCAACACCAAATCTTCAATCTGAAACTATGAATCAGAATAAAACAAAGAATTTCAAATGCAGATAATTTAGATATCAATGTCCATTCTCCGGAAAGAATATTCAAAATATCCTCCCCACTAACTCTCTACCATAGAGTTAGAGAGTTATCTCTACCTGAGAGAGAGAGAGAGAGAGAGAGAGAGAGAGAGAGAGGAGAGAGAGAGAGAGAGAGAGAGAGAGAGAGAGTGAGTGAGAGTGAAAGAGAAAGAGCAAGAGCAAGAGGAAGAGAGAAAGTGTGAGTGACAGAGGAGAGGGTGTGTAGGGTGCATGTGGATGAGAGAAGGTAAATCGTAAATATAAGGGTTTGATGAGAGTAGAAAAGAGTGGGTGTAGCTGTGTAGAGGATAAAGGGTGAGAAAGAGCAAAAAGAGAGAATAAGTGATAGGAATTAAGAGAGAGAGAGTGAGAAAGAGAGGGTTTGTGAACAATAAGGTATAGGAAATTGGGAAGGGGGAATTAATAAAGCCAGACTGATAAACATCAGAATGATTTGCTCTGAAGCTATATTTATCCGGTTATAAACGTTTGTGTCTGTCTATCTTCTATTTGTGCAGCAGTTTTATGGCGCACTAGTAGGCTGTGGAAATATTTCGCCTTATGGCCGAATCATAAAACCGGGAAGCTCATAAAATGTTTATGACGTAAAATGACGTAATAGCGGTAGTGTTACAGGTATAGGTGTGTGTTATATATCTCGAAGGAATTGTTATGGTGCACATGGGTATTTCTACAATAGGGGCGAGTCCATATTGGGCGTTTTTGGACGATTCAGACATTAATTTATTCAATGATACTCAAAACACAATTTTTCACTTTCCTCGCCCTAATACCATTGGTAAGGAAAGTATTGCTTCCCGAGAAAATTAATGTACCCCAATTTCTAGATTTCTATACTTTTCAAGGTCCCCTGAGTCCAAAAAAGTGTTTTTTTTCTTGGTATTGGTCTGTATGTGACTGTATGAGTGTATGTGTACACGATATCTCATCTCCCAATTAACGGAATGACTTGAAATTTGGAACTTGAGGTCCTTCCCCTATAAGGATCCGACACGAACAATTTCGATCAAATGCATTACAAGATGGATGAATGCAAGAATTATGTCAAAAACAGGGTTTTTCTCGATTTTTCCGAAAACGGCTCCAACGAATTTGATCAAATTTATACCTAAAATAGTCATTGATAAGCTTTATCAACTGCCGCAAGTCCCATATCTGTAAAAATTTCAGGAGCTCCGCCCCATCCATGCAAAATTTGATTTCATATTCTCAATTATCAGGCTTCATATACAATTTAAACAAAAATCTCAAGTGGGATGATTTAACTTGAAAATCTCTACAATTAATGTTCAGTAACATTTCCACCTGAAATTGAAAATAAGCTCGAAATTTGAGAAAATGTGATTAATCAATTGCAAATTGTTGGCAACTGTTGATTCTATTAAATCATTCACTATGAAGAGATAGCATACCTCGTGTGTCTCCAGCGTTATTGTCCTGTCACCAGCTGGCTCAGATCTTTGAATAGTATACTTGAGATGGCGTGAACACTAGCGTCAGGTGATCAATTTTCAAAACGGCAAGGAAAGTTGTGTGAGTGCGCCACACATTTTTTATTCTCTATTGATTCATACAATAAGTACATCATCAAAAATGATAGGGAGGAGAAAAATAAGGTGACCTTGTGCTATTCCTCTCCCAAATTCAGATAAGGTTACACATAGAATGATTGAATTAATTAGAATGATTGAGGGAGGATTAGCAGTTACAGCCCAAAACTGTTCTTTGCCAAATTTCTCTTCGTACACTAGGCCAAAAATCTGGTGTGGCGCACTCACACAACTTTCCTGGCCGTTATGGAAATTTATCACCTGACGCTAGTGTACACGCGCATCTCAGATCTACTATTCAAAGATTTGCCAGCTGGTGACAGGACAATAACGCTGGAGACACATGAAGTCTGCTATCTCTTCATAGTGAATGATTTAATAGAATCAACAGTTGCCAACAGTTTGTATTATTGAATAAATACATTTTCTCGAATTTCGAGCTTATTTCCAATTTTAGGTGAAAATGTCACTGAACAATTATTGTAGAGATTTCCATGCTCAATCTTTTCCACTTTATTTTTTTGTTTAAATTGTATTTGAAGCCTGATAATTGGGAATCTAAAATCACACTTTGACAGTTGATAGAACTTATCAATGACTATTTTAGGTATGAATTTGATCAAAATCGTTGGAGCCGTTCAAGAAAATCGCGGAAAACCCCATTTTTGACAACATTTTCGCCATTTTAGCCGCCATCTTGAATTGGAATTGTTCGTGTCGGATCCTTATAGGAGAAGGACCTTAAGTTCCAAATTTCAAGTCATTCCATTAATTGGGAGATGAGATATCGTGTACACACACACACACACACACACACACACACACACACACACACACACACACACACACACACACACACACATACAGACCAATACCCAAAAACCACTTTTTTGAACTCAGGGGACCTTGAAACGTATAGGAATTTAGAATTTGGGGTACCTTAATTCTTTCGGGAAGCAATACTTTCCTTACCTATGTTAATAGGACAAGGAAAGTAAAAATTAGGTTTCGCTTCATACACTTCTGAATTTGAGTTCAAATTTCAGTAACTCTCTGCGCCGGTTGCAAAAAGTAAAATTATAACCGTGATTAATTCTTTGTGAACCAATCAGGGAAGCCATCTCTCCAAAAACGCCCTCTCTGATTGGTTATTGTGAAGTTGAAATTTAACCGGCTTTTCTGCAACCGGGCCTCTATGAGATAAGTAACATCATGGTGAGAGGTTCACTCCCATAAACTTTCTGGAATTCGCTGAACATCCACTTTCGCTGAAGTTGAGAACACCGAATACTCTTTGGTTGTCAACGCTTTGATAAAGCAACAAGCAATGATAATACAGTATTAATGAGAGCGATTGACAAAGTCTGATCGATTCTAAGGCACTCCACTCCAACCGTTGACAAAGCTCTCTGCTTTACAGTGGAGCTACAGCGAAATTCAGTGTGATCTGTCAGTATTCTTCATTAATAGCACTGATGTTTCTCTCTTAAACGATACTGTCAAGCTTGAAATTTGAGTGAAATTCACGTTAATATGTCAGTATTTCTATTAATAGCACTATAATGGTTCTCTTTTGAACAATACTGTCGTCAAAGTTGGAAATTCAAATGGAACTCACTTCAATATGTCAGTATGGTTCTCTTTTAAACAATACTGTTGTCAAAGAAGTAAATTCAAATGGAACTCACTTCAATATGTCAGTATGGTTCTCTTTTAAACAATACTGTTGTCAAAGAAGTAAATTCAAATGGAACGTCAGTATTTCTCATTAATAGCACTAATGGTTCTCTTTCAAACAACGCTGTCAAGTTCTAAATTCAAGTGAATTCACGTTGTACTGTCAGTATTTCATCTGTTATATTATCAATGCTTCTCATGCAACCTATTCTGCCAGGTTTAAAGTGATTTGATGTGGTGGGATTCACCTTGGAATGTCAGTGTTTTGTGTGGATATTAGTGATGCTGACCGTTCAACCAATGCTGACAGGCATTATGTAAGAAAAGCTAACACAGACAGGCGACATAGCATTGTCGATTGTTTACATAGCTTCAAACAATAGATTTGGTGAGTGGCAAAGAGGGTGAGAGGTGGAGAGAAAGAGAGATATGTATGGGTAGAGATAGAAAGAGAGAGATCGATTAATTGGATAACTTTATCTATGTAGATTACAAGAATACAATAAAAACTGGCTCTTACGCAGTTTTTACTTTTGAACTGGCTTTTTACTTTACGCAGAAAAAGAGTTCTAAAAATTTATAAAAACATAACACACTCTCAATTAAATAGAGAAGAAGATATGAGTTTCTGAGAGTGAGAATTAAGAGTGGGAAAGGGGAAGAGATTAGATTCCTTTATTTATATATGTTACAATATTTACTGGCTTATACACTCATTTACATTAAATGACGGTAATGCTAATTATTCAACGAATTTTACAAAGTATAAACAATTAATCAATGAGAATGAAGATTGAATGCAATTAGAATAAAGATAATATAATAATGTGATGTAACTTCATAAATCGGCGGTGTTTCAACAAATAATTGTCGATTTTCTAAGGAGATGAAATATCCTCCCCATTAACACACCGAGTTAGAGAGAGAGAGAGAGAGAGAGAGAGAGAGAGAGAGAGAGAGAGAGAGAGAGAGAGAGAGAGAGAGAGAGAGAGAGAGAGAGAGTGTGTGAGAGAGAGAGAGTGAGAGAGAGTGGAAGAGAGAAAGAGAGATTGAGATCTTGAAAAACAAGGGAAGGCGAAAGTGATAAAATTCCATGAGGTGACGTTTGTGAAGAAAAGCAGAAAAGGAGAGAATGAGAAATTCAAATGGTGAAAAAGGAAATGAGAATAGCACATAGAGAAGGACGAGAAAGAGGTGGATGAAGAATAAGTTTGAAGATGGATGGAGAAGGAACCAAAAATAATGTAAAAGTTGAAGACAAAGAGAGAGTAACGGAGAAAATAACAGAAAGAGTGAGTAGTTGCTGTTTCAAGCAGATAAAAAGAGTAAAAGATAAGAAGATCAAAGAGAAAGATGATAAGAAAACTTGAGAAAAAATGAGAGTGAAAGTTAAAAATGGAATAAAAGTTCTATTAGAAATGTTAAAGTCTAAAATTTATTGTCCAAGTCTGAAGCTTTGTTGTGGAAAACGAATGTAGCCGAGCACCTTTGAATAAGAAAGTGGAATAGTGTTGTGAATATTGAACAAAGATTAAGGGATTGGATACCGAGAAGATAATACAAAAAAGAGAGTACGAGGGAGAGTGAGCGAAGGAGAACTGAAGACTAGATTTAGATTAGATTAAATTTCTTTATTTATGTATGTTACAATATTTACTGGCTTATACACTAATTTACATTAAATGTCGATAATGCTAGTTATTCAACGAATTTTACAAAGTATAAATAATTAATCAATGAGAATAAATATAGAATGCAATTCTATAATGTGATGTAACTACATTAATCGGCGGTGTTTCAACAAATAATTGTCGATTCTTTTAGAAGGATATAAAATATTCTTCCCATTAACACATGACCTGGTAAAGAAAGAGGGAGACGTTCAAAGAGAAAGAGGATGAGAAGGCATGAGAAAAGTGAGAGTAAAAGTTGAAAGTGTAATAGTAAATCTATCAGAAATTAGTTAAAGTCAAAAGTCCAAAGGTTAAAGTTTTATTATGGAATACGAATATAAACGAAGACTATTGAATAAGACTTATAGAGGAATGCTATAGTGAGTATTTGACATAGATTGAAGGATGAGGAACTAAAGAGATGATAGGAAGAGAGAGAGAGCGAGAGCGAGAGAGAGAGAATCGCCATGATTGGTATTTGACCAATAACTCTCAACTTGTTTAACTTTGATTAATGACTGGGAAATCGATGCCACTCACCAATCCCCTGAGATGTTTTCACAAACTACAAGGAAACCAACATAGTTCTGCGAGTAGTTTCGTTTTAGTTTACAATGTCGTTTCAACTAATAACTACTAATTGAGTTGGGTCAACTATTGGGATGTCGATAGTTCAGTTGGTGTTTAAGTTGGGAGTCCTTAGTTTAAATACTAGTACTATAAACCCTTCCTTCATTGATCTGTTATGACTGTACCAGATTTGAAAAATTTAGTTGAGAGGAATAATCTATTCTACGAGTATTCTATTTTCTCTGGTAAAGACAATACTACAAATGTGACAATATTGATTCAAATCTTTTATACAAATTCAAAATTTCTGCATTCCTTATGAATAGCTACATGATTGCTATAGTGTGGTCCACTTTATTATGGCAGTGGATAAAGATAGAAGGATAGCGATGCGATTCTTTGCATTAATTAATCATATTTCTACACTGTCAAAAACATAATTGTCATCGTTATGGACCTAGAAAAGGATAGTACCACCGGCTTCGTCGAATGATAGACAAGGATAGCAAAACCAAAGTTGATCAAATACTGTCATTATAACGTGGACCTAACTATACCCTTTGATCCTATGCTAAGTTATAATTATTACTATTATTAGCGTATAGCTTTGAATGGTGGGGAGACCCAAGGGTAGTTGCACCTCGCCGTATATAGTCCAAAGTTCCCTAATGGGAAACCGGACACTAAGGTTATAGTCAGCACAATACTTTAAATTTACACTTTTCAATTCAAAATAGAGTTCATTTTGATGTTAAAAAGTCCAAACATATACAAAACCGAAACAAAACACAAAACCATCAAGCCAAATTTTGAAAATATTAAATTTAGACAATAAATTTAGAGCCGAAAATTTATAGCACGTTAAAATGGCAGTATTTGATCAATATTGGTGTATTTTCAAGGTTTTGTTCTCCACTGCCTTCTGTAGATGATAGCTAAAACCGGTATATCTGTTAATTCTTGCTGGTTAGAATAATCAATCATGTTTAATTCGTCAAGAAGATATAAGCCTATTATTCGTTTTATTATTATTTGGCCTGTTATTGACTGTACCAGATTTTAAATATCCAGTTGAGAGGAATATTTTATTCTACGAGTATTGTATTATCTCTGGTAAAGACAATACTACAAATGTGACAATATTTCTTGGAAAATTGAAGGAGCTCCGTAACAAAGACCTTAAAGATGCATAGACTCACATGCAGCGCTAGTGTCGTACTTGGAATTGAAATCCGCCATTGAGGGGGCAACCCATAAGATTATTACATACCAATGCCACCAATGCCTTTGTGATCTATAGTATCACAAATAAATAATATATAATATCTCGTGCTAAAATACCCCAATGGCGGCCTTCAATTTCAAGTAAGAGCTGTCATTGGGAAGGCATAGGCAATGTGGGTCTATATCTCTTTAGGGTCTTTGCTCCGTAATATTCTTGAGAAAAATGGCGGATGGTTACTAAAAAACCAAGTCTTTCACGATTTTTTCAAAAATGACTTGAACGATTTATTTCAAATTCATACCCTCTATACTTATTTATCAGCTCCATCAACTGGCATGAGTCTTTTTTCTGGGAAACTAATGGAGTCTACACCATCCTTGAGAAATAGACTTTGTGAACTCCCTCTCATGCATGAGGTAGTTAGGTAAAGCAGTTTATAAAAAGAACACATAGTCGAGATATTTCATCTGTAGAACAGCTGTTTTGACGACTTTTAAAAAATCATCGAATTTCACAATTTACACAAAGAAACAAAGAAGAAAGTACTTTGAAAACAATAATAATTATATTGTGATGAATCTTTCAAATAGATCTCATGAAAAGAGAGAAAAATTGTGATTACCTTTTAAAATGAAAGAATTTGCTAAAGGAATAGTTAGCGACCGAGCGATAACACTTACTTATCAGTAACTGTGTATTAGATAAGAGTACCGTTCTGTACTGAATATTTTCTAGAAAATTATTCAATCAAATTATAATTATTTTGCAAATAAAGCACGGATTGTTTATGAATCGCTCACTGATTTTGAGGTTACACTTTGTTTACCATCGATCAGATGTTTTTAAAACAGTTCGAACGCAGCTGACTGATTCAAAGTATTGTCAAATGTCACGCTGGCTTCACGTAAGATATAATACCATCTCTAAAAATTATAAAACTATCAATAAAGGATCAAGAATTTCAAATAAAAAAAAAATAAAATGTATATATTATCGTTGAAATTATTTATTATTTAAGAAATTATATTATATGTCAGGTCTTATTGTAACTAAATAGGTCATAGCATGAAATTATATTATTGATAAAATGGCAGAAACTAATTATAACAATCCCAAACCTAATAAAAATTGTACAAGAGTATTAATTCATTAACGATTTAATTCAACTGAACCACATGGTAATTAAATCTCTTTGGCCAGCCTAAGCCAATCACAGTGCATAGAAATAGCACCAAGAAGGTGATCGTTTGAAAGCAACACATGTTAATCTATTATCAGACAACAACCCTGCCTTATCAGTTACACTAGCACATGTACATTGTATGAGAAGAACTATGTCTATAAGATTAAGCAGTTTTAAGAATTACATAAATTGAATTATTATTGTAATTAAAAGAATTATATTCTACAGCCTGCCATTGACGTCACGTCTACGTCACAAGCGTTCTACCAATGGCAAATTTTTATGCAAATTATTACATCGAGATTCTGAGAAGCAAGGTCTAGCCTAGAAGCTTAGAGAAAAGACAGCACTTCCCTTTTGAAATCCTCACCGTGCAGATCTCTTTTTATAGTTACCAAAGACCTATTTGTGAAAATTTCTTGTTCGATTTTAAATGTTCTATTTGTGAGCTGATATTTTAGGCCAATTTATTTGTTATTCGTAAATTTCTGTTTTCATCAATCGATAAATTTAAAAGCTTAAAGTAAATTATCCCTTAATTAATTCGGTGAAGGAGATATTTTAAACTAAAATTCCCCACGTGCTGAAACCGAAGCCTGGATTGCCGCCGATCAAACGATTTTTGATCTAAAGAAGAAAACCACGACCGCCAAGGAAATTCACGTGAGTTATAAGTTTTAAAAGGGGCCCCAATCTACGCTTCGAAAAATATTTCAGTGCAGAAAAACATAAATTTTTCTTCGTTAAATTATTGGCCACGCCGACAAGCGCTTTAGCATTTAAGAGTCTAGAATTTATTCATATTGAATTTATAAGAATTTGTAGTTGATTAACTATCCTCCGCTGCCTGAACCACGACCCCGAACATTTTTAAAAATATTTTATAATTCATTTTTTCACTATTCTTTCAAAATTGTTCAATTTTATCAATCGTAAAATTCTGTTGAATCACGCATGGTATCATGCAAGCACAAGAAAATTTTTAACTATTCTGTTAATACTAAATTATTATCAACCTGTAAATCAAATTCTGAATCTGCACTGTATGATTACATATTTTATTGTAATATATTTCAGTTTTGTTAATTCGCTTTCTGAGTTCGATTATTTCTTAAGCCTGTCAATTATTGTGTCTGATACGTTCTATATCATCAAGAACCGATCGAATACGATCATTGAAATAATTGAATTGAGCTGGATATTGGAACAGGTCTAAGTGGATGTAGCGAGTGGGGTCAGATCGAGATATTTATTCTTTGTCCTTACCTGCTCATATATCAGCTTTTATCTGTTACCTACCTCGACTTTGGAGCGAACGCATCAATTGTACAGCAGTGGCAGCCATAGATCATATAAATTCCTACAATAGAGCTTAAAATCCGACAAGACTCTGTTCTCGAAATATATTCTGAACGATATTTGGTCCAAATACCGTATTTTAATCCTTCAGAACTTATTAGAGACACAGTCCCGTAAATTATCTACATCGGGATTTTTGCTCGACCTGTATGATTTTGTACGCTCATTCTTCACAGGTAATAATTTTAAGGTATCCGTCTTCAGTGTTTAGCGATCGCTACACTACTTATAAAAATTTCATCACTATACAATTTGTCATTAGAAGAATCAAGGGTGAGCGAGCGTTTAGGCCTCCCGCGATTCCGACAATTGTATTGAATCTTGTAGTGAATCAATCAGTCTGGTGTACATTCAGCGTCCACGCACGCAATTACAAAATTTATAGCCGCTACACCATTGACTCAGTACAAGATTCTCTCTACATGTGTGAAGCCATCAAATACCGCTCCACAATATATACACATATACAGTCTGATCGTAGTTGCAAATATGTAGCCGCCAATCGTCATTATGTCATTCCCCTAAATTATTCTCGTTCAAGAATGAAGTTTACAGTTCAATGAGCAAGGAAAGTTGTGTGAGTGTACCACACCAGATCCAAAGTTCAAAATTCAGTTAAATTAAATTTATTCTTATTTTAAGTTCCAAATTTCAAGTCATTCCGTTAATTGGGAGATGAGATATCGTGTACACAGACGCACATACACTCATACACACACACACACAACACACACACACACACACACACACACACACACACACACACAACACACACACACACACACACATACAGGCCAATACCCAAAAAACACTTTTTTGGACTCAGGGGACCTTGAAACGTATAGAAATTCAGAAATTGGGGTACCTTAATCTTTTTCGGAAAGCAATACTTTCCTCACCTATGTTAATAGGGCAAGGAAAGTACAAAACTGAGTCTTCAACCTATTCAAGCTAAAATCATTTGTACAAGCTCTGTAATATTCCTATTGTCAATTCGTATTGATAATAGGAGTATTTCGTCAAA